>NW_026111620.1:12500-40000 GCF_024679095.1 Eriocheir sinensis | reverse complement strand
TGATATCTCTTTGTCCAAGCCAGTTATTTCTAATACATTTCAATAAATGAACTGAATCAAACATGAAAAAGAGAGGTCTGGAAGAATCTGATGGATGTGGGTAAGCAATTGACAATTTTGGCGGAGAAGAAAAATAGGACATAGCTTTACTATTGATGGCATTGTTATCAGTTAAGACACATATGACTCTGAAACCAATCTCTTCTAATCCTTGTATAACAGTATTGATGAAGGTGAACAGTGTTTCTGACTTCATGGACTTAGAAGGCAATATGTGGACAACATCTTTAAATTTTGAGCATACGCTGTTCAGCATAAATACAAAAGCACTGGTTGCCGCCTCGGTACCACTAAAAGCTGACCCAACAATGTTTCCACCTTTATAGTCAAAGAATGACTTAATATGAATTTCATCAATCATTAGAGTTACAGTTATGTCCTTGGGTGACAAAAATTTAAACTTATTTCTTATATACATCAAAAAGTTACTCTTTTGCTGCTCAGATGCAGGACTCACGTTTTGTGATAAGGTCAGTCTTCGAATAGTTGACAAGCAAGGTAGGATGAAATACCCTGTTCTCCTCAGGAATCTATAGCCTTGTGGGGAGCAGCTATGCAGAAGGCATGAAAAAATCATGAAGTCCGGTGAATACTCAATCCTTTGTAGAGTCATCAAGCGGAGTTGTTCACATATTACTGTCAAAGTATTGAGATGTTTAGGCAACTGTTTTTGAAGGAGTGTCAGCAAGTAAATAACAAGTTGCAGCAAAAAATGGTTTGACTAGGTCTGGAAGGATAGGTTTCACCGTCACATTTCTGTAGGTTCTCTAATAACTGTTCAAGAGAATTCATCTCATCAATGGCTGAAGGGATGCTGTATTCACCTAATCTTTGCACAGCAACATTATTTACAAAAACCTTTACCATTAACTTACTGTCAATTTCAAGAGCTAACTTTATTTCTGGATGGGGCGAGTGAATGATGTGGCATATTGAGAGAGATTCTTCATCACTTATTACCGTCCAATAATTTTCAAGAAATGTCAACTTATCTTTGAGTTCCTGTAATGTTGTAAATTTTCTTTGCTGCTGGTACTGTAAGTCTTCCTCGATGCTTTGTGCTATGGCAGCGAAGAGCAACCTTTTCTTTCAGCACTTCCTTTCCTCAGGTGGTTCTCTCAACGTTGCAGATGAAGAGAGGTAGGAGGGACAATTAGGAAATACTGATGGAACAGCTCAGTACGAAGCCTTGGCATTGACAGTTTTGCTGTAAGTGTTCTGCCAGTTCGCTCATCAAAAAATGAACTCTCCCGCGCGATTTCCTCCGGACGAAAGTGAAGTTCACACACCTGTAAGATAGAAGAAAATTTATATATTTATGTAATACAACTGAATCATATATATATATATATATATATATATATATATATATATATATAGATATATATATATATATATATATATATATATATATATATATATATATATATATATATATATATATATATATATATATATATATATATATATATATATATATATATATATATATATATATATATATATATATATATATATATATATATATATATATATATATATATATATATATATATATATATATATATATATATATGGCTCAGGGTAACTAAATTGAAATGTGGTTCTTTTATTTCTAGCTAGTTTATTTTTTGTTAGAAAGCTGATGCTTGAATTTTATCAGGACCTTAGTAACAATATTCATAACAGTAATGCCATTAAAAAAATAGCCATCCTCCTTCCCAGTATAAGAAAATACTGGAGAGCCATTGTTTTCATCAGCTTCCCGCCACATTGATGATAACAATTAGATTCCAATACTTCTCTAATGTCTTGTGAGTTACAACAGAAGTAGCTTGATTAAATCCACAGTGTAGCCGGGCAAAGAAAGATACATATAACATATACGAATCATTTGATATACTTACTTTGGTATGGTTTGTGGGGATAAAAGAATCCTCGCGGTGAATGGCCCGGACCCATGTGGTCAGCTGCTCTGGATTCTTCGGGAAGGAGAAGACACTAACACGAGAATCACTATTATAATTTCCTCTGCAGAGAGGCACGGAGCACTTCCCCGGCATTGTGTTGTCTCTATTATCACAGATTTATCCTAAAGTCTCGGCAATATGGTGTAAAATATGCCGCAGTAAATCGGCTCTCCTCACGGGTCACGAGCAATCCTCGACTGGTCATCCCGGTCGCGACCCGCTCGCTGCCAGATTCTCCAGATAGCTCTCGAGTTGCCATACAAGCAGGCCGCTATCCATGGCCCAACCCCCGTGACGTAGGCTGACGTCACGCCCCCTGTGCACAGGCCTTCCCTTTTTAGAAGGCCTTGTGTGGGAGCTGCTGAGGATGAGACATAAGAACATAAGAACATAAGAACGTAAGGAGTCTGCAAGAGGCCGGGATGAGAGGAAGGTGAGGAGAGGGATAAAGAACGGAAGAACGGGAAGGAGAGGGAGGAGGAAATAAAGATGAAGGAAAGAATAAGTATGTCAAGAGGAGAAAAAAAATCAGGAGAGGAAAAGGTTAGATCAGTGTGAGATAAAAGGAGTAAGGAAGAGGAAGATAGGAAGAGGAAGAGGAGGAAGGCGAGGAGAGGAGAAACATGGAAACATTGAAGAACAGGCCCCAAAAGTATGTTGGCTATAATGGCAAAGTTAGTTGTTTTAATGATGTTTTCTGTTTCTGTTTCTCTCCTCCCGAAATTGACCCCTCTTTCGGCCACCTCCTTCGATTCTCTTTCGGAGCAGCGAGTGGCGAGCTTTTTTTTATTATTGTTTCCTTTTTTGTGTGTCCGTGAGCTGTCTCCTTTGTTGTGGGAATATATAAGGCACTTCGGTAACGTGCAGAACAGATTAAAACACTTGTATGGAAACGTTCAATCTATTCCTGCAGCAACGAAGTGACGGTCGATACACCCCCTATATTTGTGAAGCGATTTCTCATTAATAATTTCTAGGGAATAAAAAAACCTGTTCCAATTACTCATGACATCATTCGTGAAAAAAAAATACTTCCGGTGTTTGTATTGCATCGCTTCGACTGAATGGACAGACCTTTGTTCTAGTAATCGGATTTGTTTGGAGCTAAAAAAACTTGGTGTGATTGATGTTATGAATCTTGTTGAGAAACTTGAAGACCTGTTCCACACGCCCCGTAGTCGTCTCTTTTCCAGGTAATGAAGTTGAGTATCTGGAGCCGTCCTTCGTACAGCTGGGCAGTCGACGATGGAGGAAGAGGAGGAGGAGGAGGAAAAGGAGGAGGAGGAGGAGGAGGAGGAGGAGGAGGAGGAGGAGGAGCAGGAGGAGGAGGAGGAAAAGGAGGAGGGAGAGAGGGAGGGAGAGGAGGGAGGAAGAGGAGGAGGAGGAGGAAGAGGAGGAGGAGGAGGAGGAGGAGGAGGAGGAGGAGGAGGAGGAAGAGGAGGAGGAGGAGGAGGAGGAGGAGGAGGAGGAGGAGGAGGAGGAGGAGGAGGAGGAGGAGGAGGAGGAGGAGGAGGAGGAGGAAAAGGAGGAGGAGGAGGAGGAGGAAGAGGAGAAGGAGGAGGAGGCGGAGGGGGAGGCCAATAATATATTCCGGAAGAGAGTGGGAAGTGAATATGAAAAAGAGAGAGAGAGAGAGAGAGAGAGAGAGAGAGAGAGAGAGAGAGAGAGAGAGAGAGAGAGAGAGAGAGAGAGAGAGAGAGAGAGAGAGAGAGAGAGAGAGAGAGAGAGAGAGAGAGAACATTGACGAACTAAAGAAAAATGACAAAACGATAGAACAAAGTAAAGGAGGAGGAGGAGGAAAATAGAAAAAAAAAAGATGCTGGGAGACTACAACGAATTAGGAAGTCGAAAATAATGAAGAGCTACCATAAGAGAGTAGATATAAGACACCCATTTACCATGCCAGTGACCGTGGTGCCAATGTCAGACAAGAAGCAGAGCAGTGATAGAAATGAAAGCCAGTCAGTAATATACGTTCACAGGGACATGAAGGAAAACTGGAGGGAGGGTAAACAAGGCAATAGATTGAATTGGCGGGTCGATAGATAAGACTAGAATGAAACCAGACTTACCAATAAACTAAGATGATGTTGGGAGCATACGCTATAACTACGTGTGGCCTCTGTGGTTATATACGTCGCATGGACCCTGAGCCTGTGGTGGATAAAAACCCATTATCCCGGGACAAAGGGCCAGTGTGATATCCCTCCTCCATCTCCTCTTCCTCTTCTTATGTCTCTCCTCTTCATCTTTCTCTCTTTCTCGTGTCTGTATGGCTGTATGTGTATCTGCCTGTCGATTTCTCTCTCTTTTATTTTTCCTTTCTTCTCTTCCTTTACCATGCCCAGGTTTTCCCAGGTACCCAGTTATCGGCCTGCAAAGAGCTGCAAGTCGTCTGCCCAGGCCGAGATTCGACCTGCTGATTCGTAGCTAAGCACCATAAACACTGCACCACGGAGGGGCCAAAAACGTAAAGAGTGGAACAATAATGATAAAAGTAACAACACTACTACTATTACTTCAGCATATTGGTGGACAGACAGAGACAGGTGGGCGAGCAGAGGCTGTCTCCTGTCTCCTTCCTTCACTCTGGCGGCAGTGATAGCAGGAGGAGTGGCGGGGGCGGAAAGGAGAGGTGGAGGAGGGAGAGGAAGGGAGGGAGGAAGGAAGGTTGGAGGGAGTGGCTGCTAACAAGGCCGAGTTGAAGAGGGAGGGTCTTGAGGGCTCCTTGCTTACCCATTATCGCCGGGGAGTGTCCAATGAATCACGTGACTTACCTATTTATCAATCACGTCTCCCCGGTGCGATGAGTAATGGGCGGCGACCCCTCACCCTCTCTCTCTCTCTCTCTCTCTCTCTCTCTCTCTCTCTCTCTCTCTCTCTCTCTCTCTCTCTCTCTCTCTCTCTCTCTCTCTCTCTCTCTCCCCCCTTCTCTCTCTACCTCTCTCTCTCTCTCTCTCTCTCTCTCTCTCTCTCTCTCTCTCTCTCTCTCTCTCTCTCTCTCTCTCTCTCTCTCTCTCTCTCTCTCTCTCTCTCTCTCTCTCTCTCTCTCTCTCTCTCTCTCTCTCTCTCTCTCTCTCTCTCTCTCTCTCTCTCTCTCTCTCTCTCTCTCTCGCTTTATTTTCTATCTCTTATCATCCATTTATTCTTTCATTTTCTTTTTTTTGTTTCTGTTGTGCGGTCTCCATAGGATTCCCCTGTGGCGCATATCCTGTGAGTGGGTCTGTCTTGGTTTCCCTCTCTCCTTTCCTTTCGTCCCTGTGGTCCTTTATAGAGCTTCCCTGCAGTTCCTTGCGGTCCCCAGTATGGCTCCTCTGCGGGGTCTCCAGGCCCTTGAATATCTCCCTGTGGTCCCTTGTCTTTCCTTGGTCACTCCTCTTCCTGTGATGTCTCCCCGTTATGGTTTCATGCTGTTTCTAAATCGTCCCGAGTGATTATTATGGTCTCAGTGTATCATGTGAGCCCCTTTGCGTTCTCAGTATGTTATTCCAACGTGGTTCTGTTTTTCTTTATCTCTATCACCTTCGTAAACAAACCGCCTAAGTTATTATTTTTTACTTCTCAGGAAATCAGGAAAGAACTGTCATCATCTCATTTGTCTTAAGATTCAGGCAGGAATGAAAAGGCCAATTCTAGAACACTCAAACCCTGAATGACGAAGGCAACTATACAGAAATGGGCGTCACATGATGGAAAATTAATGTAGACAAAAACCCGGAAATCACTGAAAAATGACTTAGGCGATTATTTTATGAGGGTGACGATATTCTGTTTTTCTACTCTATTTTCTTTTGTTTTCCGGTGTTTCTTTGACGTCCTTTGGTCTTTCGTTCTTTGGAGATGTCTCGTACTACGGTTGGTATTATAAAACACTTTCAATTTTCACATCAACTATTTCTAAAGGTCAAAGAGGGGGTCAATCGGGTTCTAATGAGTGTTTCTTTAGGTTCAGGGTACAGAGGAAGGATCAAACTACCACCAGGGTCATTAAACTACTCCTGGAAATGCCCACAACCTCTACGAAAGCAAATGTGTGTTCTTGGAAGGCAAAATGTCTTTTATTACGACCCTACGTGTCTTTCCGTGCTGGGAGTATATGTGCTGCGAAAGGCAAGGTGAATTAAATGATGAAGTCACTCAGCCATAAAGTCACATAGCCAAGCAGTAGATACTCTGACATCCACTCCACATGTTAGTCAACTAGCCCGTCAGCCAGCCACAAGCATGTCAGTCACGGTGGTCAGTCAGGCAGCGGCCGATGGTGTGTGTCTAGCGCCGCCACACGGATTTCAGGTCAGCGGGGCGCCTCCTGGACGTAACGTCTCCACACACACGTCCGTCGCGCCAGGAGGCAAATGAACAGAGACGTCCATCACGACCCTCAGTCTTGTCCCTCTCAAGGCCTCCGCTGCCATGAACATCCCTTTTTTTTTCCCCGCTAAGGTGACTCCTGAGTGACGCGCTGAGCCAGAGAGCCCCAGTACCACGCAGCCTCCCCTTGTCGCCGTGTCTCAGCTCTGTCCAACAACAATATGTAGCTTCAAGGTCTGATGGACTGATGGACTTCAAACTCCTTAAGTCTCCTCACATAAACGACTAGCTCCGGCAGGCAGTTTTCCTCTTTGTGATGCATGGGATTGGTGTTTCATTTCCTCTCTCGGCCGTGAGGGGGCGTGGCCACCGGGCGAACGAGGGTAGAGGTGTCTCTGCCGTTCTGAGTACTCTTAATGATGAACAGACGAGGCATGTGTGGCGCCTCCGTGCCCGACAGTGACGTGTGCTGCTGCTGACGCCTGTATCGTGATTAGTTTGGGGGGAAGGGTGTACGGCGGGATATCTATCAATACAGCAAAAGGGTATACGGTCTTTGAAGTTTATTCGGTACTGGAGGATAGGAATATAATGCTGTTCTCATAATTACTATAGGATATAAAGTAACTGCGGTTTATTTTTAACCTGGAAATGGTGTGATTATGGTAATTTATCAATAATTACCGTAAAAGGATACGTTGTAATTGTGCATGACAGCGTTCAGACGTGTTGTGCTTCCTGTTTGACTCGTGCAGCAAGGCTGGTACGGTTAAAATACATTTCACTCACCTTTGCTTTGGGATGACGGTCGTAACGCCGCATCCTCCTCCAGAGTCCTGGTGTCCTCGCAACATTCAACTCCATGCATGGCCACATGTGTTCCCACGCCTGGCCTGGTCTTCACATACTAGCCATCCACACACCTGGCCGGCGCCGCGGGCCGCCAACACACGAGTTCCACCTCACACGTCACGCCTTGACGGGCACCAGGTGCACTCGAGGACATCTGAGGCGAGCAGAACGAGGCCCACGTCCAATGATGCCAAGTGCTAAAACTTCCCGCGGACTGCATCAAAAGAGAAAAATATGAAGGCGTGTGTTGCCTATACAATAAATTATCACAATCCTCTGATGTTCCAACGTGTACATTGTACTGAAGGCGTGTAAACAGTTTTGCAGGTGGATAAACAATAGCCCATGCCCTCCTCGTGTGTTCCAGGCGTGTACACAGTATTGCAGGCGTGTACACAGTACTTTAGGAGCATAAACAGTATTGCAGGAGTTTATGCTGTAAGTCAGAACGCACTGCGTGTATTATGCTCCTTTGCAAATAGATACATATTTAGACAGGCAGATATTCAGATGTTTAGATAGATAGGTAGATGATTTTCTGACCACAGTAATGATTTCTACAAAATACAAGCTGTAGACAGATTAGAAAATCTTTAATTAATGATACAGGACGCAGAAGACATTGGTGTAAAGCATGACATAGCTAATACCATACAAGCAAATATGTGAAGCGAAACCAAGTCATGACAAAACCAAGTCAAGGCATTCCGCCCTCACGTCGTGTGCGCCCTTCATGCACGCTGATGAGCTCATACATGACGCGTTATGCGCTGAAGGAAAGCAAACTTACGACGCGGCCGAGGCAGGAGCGGCAATACCAAACACTCCGAGGCGAGAGAAGAATAATTATGGCGACGTCCGCGTTGACTGTGAATATAGACGTGTGTGGCCTAGACGCGGCTTTGAATGCGCGGCGACGGGAGCAGCTGCAGCGGGGGAGGAGGGAGCGAAGACTAATCCGAAAAGTGGAACAGGAATACAAAGATGGCGGTGCGGTGGAGGATACTGGAATTATTTTTTTTTTTTACAACAAAGGAGACAGCTCAAGGGCACAAAAAAGAAACAATAATAAAAAAAAGCCCGCTACTTGCTGCTCCTAAAAAGAATCCAAAGAGGTGGCCGAAAGAGAGGTCAATTTCGGGAGGAGAGGTGTCCAGAAGTGTGAATAAACAGAATCAGTTCAGTATTCCAATTAACTTTTTTTAAATCAAACCAAATAATGCCCAGAGGTTTTCAAAGCATCGAACGCCACAAGAAATTATTGTATATTAGCCTCAAGTTTTCTCGCTCTTCCATAAGCCACAACACTTAATAAAACATTCTTGTAGTCTGTGGTACTTCATGGAAATCCAACGAACTTTAATTCCTTGCTTCTGGTATTTTCAAAGCTGTGATATTAGATTGACCCCAAAAGATTATAAGGTGAGCAAAAGAAGAATATTAAGAATCCAAGGAACATATAAAACACTACCCATGGAAAAGGATCAACTGGAGCATCAAGAGGAGAAAAAAAAAGAGCAGCGGAATCAGCGAAGATTAAGCAGAGAAATGGAAGTGGAATACAAAGATGGATGGGCGATGAAGAATATCTGGTTCAAAATAAAAAAAATAAAAAAAGATAAGGCCGGAATAAGAGCAAAAAGATAAGTAAGTGAATATGAAAAGTAGTTAAAAAAAAGCAAAAAAAACAGGAAGGTATTGAAGATGAGAAGAAAAAACATGTATCAGACGCCTGGAGGAGTAGGAAAAAGATTAAGGAGGAAGAGAAGGATGAGGTGAGACAGATATTGAAGATGGAAAGAAGAAAAAAACATGTATCAGACGCCTGGAGGAGTGGGAAAAAGAGTAAGGAGGAAGAGATTGATGAGGTGAGAAAGATATTGAAGATGGAAAGAAGAAAAAAACATGTATCAGACGCCTGGAAGAGTAGGAAAAAGAGTAAGGAGGAAGAGAAGGATGAGGTGAGAAAGATATTGAAGATGGAAAGAAGAGAAGGATGAGGTGAGACAGATATTGAAGATGGAAAGAAGAAAAAAACATGTATCAGACGCCTGGAGGAGAAGGAAAAAGAGTAAGGAGCAGGAGAAGGATGAGGTGAGAAAATGAAATGTGAAGGAGCTGAAGAAGCAGCCTGAAGGAAGCCTGGAACCAAGGGAACGAGGGACGAGAAGATCAAGGTAAAAAGGAAGGAATAAGAAGAGGGGTTATAAAAGAGACAAGGCCAAAGGTGAGGCATTGAGAGAAGATAAAGGAGGAGGAGGAGAAGGAGGAGGACGAACAAGTAAAAGAAAAAGGAAAAACGAATTGGGGTAGGAGGTTAGGACGAACAAGAAGGACAAGAACAGGAAGAAGGAAGAGGATGAATAAGGAAGAGAAGAAAACGAACAACCAGGGGGAAAGAAAAGACAGGAAATGTATGTGAGAGAAGTGATGAGTAGCAGGAGGGGAAAAAGGAGGACGAGGACGAGGACGAAGAAGAGGAGGAAGCGAGAAAAAAAAAATAGCAAGTAGAAGAAAACAAAAAGAAGAGCACAAAAAAGAGAATAAAAAGTTGAGGAAGAAAAGAGGAGGAAGAGTAAAAGAAGGAGGAAGAAGAGAAGGAGGAGGAAGAGGAGGAGGAGGAGGAGGAGACGTTATTCATCATCATTACCTGAGGCGAGACTGAAGGCAAACCCCAACATGCCCAAATGCACCCCTACCCCCCCATCCCCCCTCCTCCTCCTCCTCCTCCTCCTTTTCCTCCTCGAAGGCTCACACATCAGTTTCCTTGAGTCAAACAGGCTGGAGGAAGAAGGAGGAAGGAGGAATAGACGTAGGAGGAGGAGGGTGGACGGAGGGGAAAAGGGTACTGGGGAATAGACAGAGGGAGAGGGGGGCCCTAGGGTAGGGGGGGAGGGGGCCGGATGGTTGATGATGGATGGGGATCAGTGTGACGCCTAATAATTGAGTCAGGGCCTAATGGGTGATGTCGGTGGGGAGAGAGAGAGAGAGAGAGAGAGAGAGAGAGAGAGAGAGAGAGAGAGAGAGAGAGAGAGAGAGAGAGAGAGAGAGAGAGAGAGAGAGAGAGAGAGAGAGAGAATCATGAGACTACCTTTGGAAATCGTAATGTATAGGTATGAGTTCGTATTCCAATTTTTTTTTTCAACCGCACTTTTCCTCGTCTTTTTTTTTTTTTTTACGTCACGGAGCATCGACATCCAAACTTACTTACTTACATGTACCTATAAAAAAAAAAGAGAAAACACTCAGAATAGAAGAATAAGAAATAATCGTGAAGAAAAGAGCGAAAGAAAGGAATACATGAATAATCAGAATGGTGATCGTCTTTGCGTTAACTGCTCTATAGATAATGAAGAGCGATGGACCTTTATTTTTCGGGCTCCATAATTGTTCTTTCATTCTTATCCCTTTAGGCACCGAAACGCCATTAAGAGAAGAAATGTCAGGCAAGCACAAAGGAATGTACCTATGCAAGATTAACTACTTAGCATTCACACTCAAGGGTTTCACATTGATTATTGCGGGCATTTTTGATTCCTCTGACTATTTTTTTTTCTTTTATGCCCTTGAGCTGCCTCCTGTTTCTGTACGGCCCGATAATAAAAAAGGAAAAATGAGAAGGGAAAAATATCTTTGCGCATACCACCACCATCACCACCATCACCACCTCCACCATCTCCCACCACCACCACCACCACTACCACCACCTCCATCACCACCACCTTCTTGCCACCGCCATCTCACTTCCACTTTCTCACCACCACCATCTCACCTCCACCTTCGCCACCACCACCAGCACCGTCTCCTCCTGGCTTCCGTCCGCCCCGCGCAATAAGTCATGGCCCACAACAAGTCGTATAACTCAGCGCGGCCGTCATCCCCAGCGCGGGCGGCACCTCTGGCCTCAAATTGTCTTATCTATTAGTTGTAATCTTGGAATTTGGAATTTATGGCTTGTGACCGTCATCGTCAGAGTATCGGTTATACTCTCTCTTTCGCTCGCTCGCTCTCTCTCTCTCTCTATCTCTCTCTCTCTCTCTCTCTCTCTCTCTCTCTCTCCTCTATCTCTCTCTCTCTCTCTCATAAGAAGAAAAAAGTGGACAAGAAGGCGAAAAAAGAAGAAGAAGAAGAAGAAAAAGGATAAGAAGAAAGAAGACAGAAAAAGTAGAAGCAAAACAAGAACAAGAACAACAGCAACAACAAGCAGAAGTAGAAGAGGAAGAAAATGAAGAAGAAAAAAGAAGAAGAAAAGAAAAAGAAACAGAAGAAGAAATAAAATAATAATAAGAACAAAAACAAGAACAAAAACAACAACAAGAAAACAGCTGTGGTGGTGACAAAATCTTTAACATATACATTTAACTTTACTACTCTCCGGTGGCATTTACAGAAGGAGGTTTGTTTGTGGTGGAGGAGGAAGAAGCAGCGATTGTGGCGGAGAAGTGGTATTGGTAATGGAAGGGGCGGCGGCAGTAACTGAAGTGGCGGCAACTCTGAATAAGCCAATGTTAGAAGAATGTTAAGTGCGTCTTATAATATAGTAGTAGCAGTGGTAGTGGTAATGGAAGGGGCGGTTGTAGTAATAGAAGTGGCGGTAACTTTACATAAGCCACTTTTAGGAGAAGAATATGTTGAGTGCGTCTTATAAGCCCTTGAATTACATCGAAATAAGTGTCTTGGAGATCCGAGGAGATGAAGGAGTGGGACGTTTTGACTTAGAGGAGATTGAAGAGTTGCTTGTAGACATAGACAGGGTTATAATACACTAGAGATAACGTTTGAGGAAAGACAGACAAACAGAAAGACATAGAGACAGACAGACCAGCGGACGGACAGAAAGTAAGACATTTAGAAAGATAGATAGACATGCAGATTAATATATACACATAATAGAGACAGAAACAGACAGTGAAAAGGAAGTAGACAAATAGACAGATGAAAAGGAATATGAAGAGGAGACACACACACACACACACACACACACACACACAGTAAGGTGGTGATAGTGGCCATAATGGTGATGAAAGTAGGTATTGTGATGATAATAATAATGATGATGATGATGATGGTGAAAATGGATGTGGTGTAGCGGTGGTGGTGGTGGTGGTGATGATGGTGCTTCTGGGTGGTGGTGGTGGTGGTGAAAGTAATGGAGGTGGAAGTTTGTGGTGGTGGTGGTGGTTGCGTCCTGACAGTCGGTGGTGATGAACGAGTGGAGGTGGTGTGCTATTACCCTGATTAGCCTATTAGACAACACCACGGCCTGAGGATATAAGAGGAGGAGGAGGAGGAGGAGGAGGAGAAGAAGAAGAAGAAGAAAAGGAGAAGAGGAGGAGGAAATGGAAGTGAATGAGGTTATTGTTTACTTCAGAGAGAGAGAGAGAGAGAGAGAGAGAGAGAGAAGAGGAACATAAATACAAGACCTTCAACTTGAAACGCTAACTTGCTCTCTTTTCACGCCTCCTTCAACCTCTTCTTCGCCTTTTTTTCCTTCCTCTCCTTCACGTTACCTCTCTCTCTCACTCGTGCTTTCATTTTCTTTTTCCTCCCTCCTCCTACTCCTCCTCCTCCTCCTCCTCCTCCTCCCGGCATCGATCGCAAGGCAGGCAGGCAGGCAAGGTATACGAAGGGCGGCTCAAGATGGTTACCTCTCCGTCCGTGTGGCAGGTGGTCGCAGCTCCTATACCTCGCCCGAGCCCTCCACTCCCTGCCCTGCTCTACCGCCTCCTCCTCGCCTCTCGCTGATTTCCTCGTCCGCTCAGCTCGAAATCAATGTTCTTGTCGCCTTGCTTGCCTATAATATGTTCCTCTCGCTAGTGTGGGGTTATTATTGTGTTGAAGTTTAGATTTTGTTGTGGGTGGTGGCTTTGGTTGTTGTTATTGTGTGTTTGTGGTCATTTCTTCGTCTTGGGTCTTCAGTATCAATGGGTCTTTTTCGCTTTCTCTCTCTCCGGTGCTATTATGGAGATCTATTATTTGTTTTGTTCTGCATGTTCTTCTTTCTCTCTCCCTCTCTATCTAACTATCTGTCTCGTGTCCTTACCTTTCTTTTCTCGTGTTCTCTCTTTTCCCCGCTCGTATCCTCTTCTGTCACCTTTCCTATCCTCTTCTCCTTTCTTTCCTATTCTCTTTTCTCCTTTTCTATTATCTGTTCTCTCTCTTCTCTTTTCCTGCTCTTTCTACTCTCATATCCTCTCCGCTCTCTTCTCGTATCTTCTCCTCTCTTATCCTCTTCTCTCTCTTTACGTATCATCTCCTCTCTCATCTCGTATTCTCTTTATCTCCTCTCGTATCCTCTTCTCTCATCCTGTCCTCTCTCCTCTATCAACATCTCTCTCTTTCCTCTCCTTTCTCCCCCAGGGAGGAGCCGCGCCATGCTTGCCGCCGCCTCCCGCCCCCGCCGCCAGAGAGGGAGAGCCCCCGTAATCCTCCTTGCCCGTCTCCCCCCGCCCCGCCGACTCACAGGCCTCTACAAATGGACCCCGGGAGAATATTACAGTTTATCTTTCACCTCCGAACTCTCGCGCCCCTCACCTCACCATCTCTCTCATATCTCTCTCTCTCTCTCTCTCTCTCTCTCTCTCTCTCTCTCTCTCTCTCTCTCTCTCTCTCTCTCTCTCTCTCTCTCTCTCTCTCTCTCTCTCTCTCTCTCTCTCTCTCTCTCTCTCTCTCTCTCTCTCTCTCTCTCTCTCTCTCTCTCTCTCTCTCTCTCTCTCTCTCTCTCTCTCTCTCTCTCTCTCTCTCTCTCTCTCTCTCTCTTTCTCTTCCTCTCTCTAATACTCTCTCTCTCTCTCTTTCTCTCTCTCTCTCTCGTCTTCATGCTGTCTTGCCTTCATAGTGCTGGTTGGATCCCTGTAGGTGTACGTTGTGGTCTTTTTTAAGTGACTTTAGGTTCTACCCATCGCGCCGGTTAACTTTCTTCAGGGGCCTTATGGACGACCCCAGCCCGGTAGTGGAGCAGGCGAATTTTATTTACAGTGGCTGCCGTAATGCATGACTTGTCTTACACCTGCGTCCTAGCTTCTGTTTGTGATGTTGATTATGGTTGGAGTTCATTATAGTGATAGATATATGGGTAGTTATTTTGTTCTTTATAGATGGTCATATTTACAGTTATATTTATAGTTTTTTTTTAAGTTATAGGTGATCATAGTTAATTTTTCGTCCAGTTTGTTGCGTTGTATCTCATCTGCTTGCTAGTGTGTGATTATTTAATGGATACTCGGTAGCTAATAGTTTTGGTTGCGGTAATGGTGGTAGTAGATAATGGTTGTTCCCTCTTAATTTATATACATCTGTGTTTATTCATTTCAAGGAATTTATTTTATTCATTCAATTTTTATTTCTTCGTTTTTTTAACATTTTCACTGCTTCCCTTTTTTCCACTAACTTTCTCTTCTTCGTGTTTATTCAGCTCTTTTCTTCCTCTGCCTTTTTTGCTTGTCGTTAGGAGGAGGAAGAGGAGAAGGGCGAGGAGCAGGAGGAGGAAGAGGAGGGGAGGAGGAGGAGGAAGTATACGGAAAAAAAAACAGGTACAAGAAGCAGGAAAAGAGGAAGGAAAAAAAACAAGAAAGAGAGAAGGAAAAATAGAAAAAGGAAACAGCAGGCGCAGAGGGACGAACAAGAAGAACAGGAGAAAAAATGGAGGAGAAGAAGGAGAAGAAGGAGAAGGAAGAAGGGGAGGAGGAGGAGGAAGAAGAGGAGGAAGAGGAGGTGAAGGTTACAAAATGACGCATAAATACAGAAGGAAGATGAAAAAAACGCATGAAAAGTAGATGTGAAAAGAGAAGCGAAGAGAGGAAGAGGCCGAACGATGCAGAAAGAAAAGGAAAAGCAAGCGAAGGAAGGATACAGCAACAGAAAGAGGAGGAGGAGGAGGAGGAGGAGGAGGAGGAGGAGGAGGAGGAGGGGTAATAGGAGATGGCCGGTTGGCTCTCTCGATCCTGACTCACTCCCAAGATTTTCACAAGTTTGCCCGGAGAAGCTGAACCTCGGCCCCTACGATCGATGAAGGTGTGGAAGGCGGGAAGGGGGGGGGTGGGATGAGAGAGAGAGAGAGAGAGAGAGAGAGAGAGAGAGAGAGAGAGAGAGTTTACTGAGCGACCCCCACGCTCTCTAAACCACATCTTAACCCTCCTCTTCCTCCTCCTCCTCCTCCTCTTTTTCCTTCTTCTTTTCCCTCCTACTTCTCCTTCACTCCTTGTTTTTTTTTCTACGTGTTTTTCTTGTTCATGTTTTGTTTTTATTTATTCTTGTTTTCTTGTTTTTTTGTTCATTCTATTCTTTGTCTTTTTTTGTTTCTTTTTTTCTTCCATCTTCCTTCTCCTCTTCCTCATCCTCATCCTCATCGTCACCTTTAACCTGTTCCTCCTCCTTCACCTCCCTCTCATCCTCCTTATCCTCCTCTTCCTCCTCCTCCTCCCCCTCCCTCTTATCCTCATCCTGTTCCTCTTCCTCCTTCTCATCCTCCTTATCCTCCTCTTCCTCTTATTCCTCCTCCTTCTTCTCTTCATCCTTCTCCTGTTCTTCTTCCTCCTTCTCATCCTCCTTATCCTCGTCCTTTCTCCTCCTCCCCATTCCTCTCATCCTCATCCTGTTCCTCTTCCTCCTTCTCATCCTCCTCTTCTTCCTCCTCTTTCTTCTCTTCATCCTTCACCTCCTCCTCCTCCTCCTCTCTCTTCGTCAGCAGCTCAACCGAACTCCAAAAATCTCGCGAAAAGTCTACTTACACATATTTTGCTGAGAACCTTTTTTTTTACCATTTACTCTTCACCGTTCTACTTACAATCTTCTCTCCTCACGTGTTCCTCATTCATCTTCCATTATCTTGATTTTTTCTTTCTTATCCTTCTTATCGTCCGTTTATTGACTCTTTGTGACCTCTATTGATGTGTTAAATGACCATGTTTTGTTTTTTCTCCATCGTGTTTTTGGTTTTCTTTATCTGTTTGTTCTTATTGTGTAGTTAATTGTCCTTGCCTATCTTCTCTTCTCCTTTTTCTCCTCCTTCTCCTCTTTTGTATCTTCGTTTTAGTAGTCGTCGCCAATCTCATCCTTGTGTTCTAATCTTTTTCCTAGTCCTCCTTCACCTCCTTATAACTTTTCTCCTCTCTTCCTACCATTCCTTGTGCTCTAGTCCTTTTCTTAGTCCTTCACCTCCTAACTTTTCTCCTCTCTTCCTTCCATTCTTTACTTCTCCTTTCCCTTCTTCTGTTCCTCCACCTCATAATCCTCCTCTCCTCCTTATCTCTTTCTAACATCCGTCTCATGCCCCCCATCCTGTCTTTCCTATACTACTTTTTTGTTTGTTTTTCCTTCTCTTTAACTCTCCTGTACTTCTTGCATTATTCCTTCCTTACTCTTTTTTTTAACATCCTTTCTTCTCCTTATTCTCTTCATCCTAAAGTTCTCCTCTTGCCTTTCCTCCTCCTCCTCCTACTGTTCCCTCTACTCCATCTACTATTCGTCCTCCTCTTTCTACCATTCCCCCTCCTCCATCTATTATTCCTCCTCCTCCTCCTCCTCCTACCATTCTCCCTCCTCCTCCTTCTACCATTCCTCCTCCTCCTTCTCAATACCTCCTCTACCCTGGCATCCTTCCTTCTTTACTCTAACATCCTTTCTTCTCTTCCCTCTCCTCCTTTTCCTCCTTCTTCCCCTCCTCCTCTTCCTCCTCCACGAGCCGTCCCGCGCCCCGTCCTGATAATATGCTAACGTATGCAGAATTCCTGGGGCCCCAAAATTGGTCGCCAGGCTCGGGCCCGGCTGGCGGGTATCAGCGGCGCGGCCACGAATATAAACCTGCGGTAACGAGCGGTATCAAAAACGTATCATGGGCCGAATTTAATTTTGTGTGTTTATGGCGCGACCCGAGAGCACTTGGACGGAGATAATAATTTAGGGGGTGTCATAATATTTAGGCGAGTCACCCCCCTGCCCTTCCTTCCCTCTTCTCCCTTGACCCGTCCCTCTCACCCCCCTTTCCTTCCTTCCTCTTCCTCCCTTACATCCCTTTTCCTCTCTCTCTCTCTCTGTGTCTCCCTCCCTTAATTCCTTTTTCCTTCCTTCCTGTACCTCCCCTTCCCTCTCTTGTTGTCTCCCTCCTCCTCCTCCACCCTTCCTTAATCATTCTTTCCCTTACATCCTCTCTCTCTCTCTCTCTCTCTCTCTCTCTCTCTCTCTCTCTCTCTCTGCCTCCCTCCTCCTCCTCCCTTACTTCCTTTCTCCTTCCTTCCTTTACCTCCCTTTCCCTCTCTTTCTGTGTCCCTCCGTCTCCCTCCCTTTCCTTCCTCCTTCCCTCCTCCCTTACCTAACCCTCCTCCTTCTCTCTCCTGCTCTCTTTCTCCCACCGTCTCCCTCCCTTTCCTTCCTCCTTCCCTCCTCCTTCTCTCTCCTTCTCTCTGTCTCCCTCCGTCTCCCCCATCCTCCCTTCCTTCCTCCCTCACCGACCCCCATCTTCCCCTTCTCTCTTTCTCCTTCCCTCTTTCTCTCCATCTCTTACCCTTCCACTTTCTCTTCCTTTTTTTTATATCCTTCTTTTCCTCCATCGTCCATTTTGACCTCCCTCCCTCCCTCGCTCCTTCTCTCTCCCCTTCTTTTTCTTTCTCCTCCTTTCTCCCCCTCCCTCTTTTTCTTCTTTTCGTGTTATTTTTCTTTTTTTTTCGCTCGTGTATGACCTTCTTCTCTCCTTTTCCTCCTCCCTCTTTTCCTGCTTTTATACCCCTTCCTTTCCCCATCTTCTCTTCCCCTCTTCTTCCTTCCCTCCCTCTCTCCCTCCCTTCCTCTTCTATCTTTCTTTCCTTACCTTATATTTTGCCTGCTTATCTCTTACCTATCCTCCTTTCCCTATTTTTTTCCTTATTTCTCCCCTTCTTTCTCTCCCTCCCCTCCCTCATTTTATTTTTTCTCTTTCCTCTCTCCTCCTTGTCTCCATCCCTTTCTCTCCCTTTTCTTTCCCCTTTCTTCCCTTCGTACTTTCCTCCTTCCATCGTTTTTCCTCTTCCTTCTCCTTCTCTCTTTCTCTCATTCAATACTCCTTCCTCCTCCTCCCATTTCCTCCTCCCTCCTCCATACTTCCTCCTTCCTCCATATCTTTCTCCTTCTCTCCTCCATACCTCTATCTCTCCCTCCTTCATACCTCCCTCTCTCCACCATACCTCTCTCCCTTCCTCTCTCATTCCCTCCTCCATACCTCTCTCCCTCCCTCCTCCACACCTCTCTCCCTCTCTCCCTCCCTCCTCCCTCCCTCCCTCCTCCACACTGACCGCACTCCCGGAAGTTTGTTTAGAAAATGGCCCAAAAGAAGAAGAGGAGGAGGAAGTGAGAAAGGAGGGGAGAGAGAGAGAGAGAGAGAGAGAGAGAGAGAGAGAGAGAGAGAGAGAGAGAGAAAAAAAAAAGAAAGTATCTCTGGTTCATTTTTTAGAGGTAAGATAATTATTAAAAAAAAAGGAAGAATAAATGAAAGAAGATGTTGGTTTTGTGACTCAGGGAAGCATAGAGGAGTGAATCTCAGGGGTGGAGTGAATGGAGTGGTCCCTCGGGTGATTCAAAGGATTAGGTGTCCAGTGAAGACTTTGATCAGGTAGGTATTATAAGGCACTCGCAACTAACATCAGCTATTTCTAAAGGCCAAGGAGAGGGTCACTTGGGTTCTAATGAGTGTTTCTTTAGGTTCACGGTACAGAAGAAGGGTCAAACTACCACCAGGGTCATAAAACTACTCCTGGAAATGCCCACAACTCTTACGAAAGCCTTGTCATGTATGTGTTCTTGGGCGGCGGAATCAGTGAGAGTCTGGAAGTGGAGGAGACGGTGGAGGTGAGGAGTTGAGTGGAGATAGGTTTGGATATCGAAGAATTTGGTTGAGGAGTTTATATAGTGGGAGTGGATGGCTCTGTTGGGGTGTTGCCGGGAGTGAAGTAGAAGCAGAAACTTATATAGGCCTAGTCTGGGAGCGGAAGAATATGAGGTGGTGCCTAAAAAATACAGTGGATGGTAAGCTTTCATAGTGGAGGAGTTCATCTAGAAGGGGGTGGAGTTGGTAGCTATGTGGGGATATGACAAAGAGTGAGAGAAAGGTGGAATTCTGGAAGTGGAAGAAAGGAGAGAGTGCCTGAAAATAAAGCGGAATTTAGTGTAGTGTATGGGGGGGTGGGGGTTAGTGTAGGAATGAAAGTAGTGAAAAATATATTTGAAGAGTTATTAAAGGGAGTAGGTGGGTAGTAGAACACGTGGTCCAGGAGTGGAAGAATGGGAAGGAGTGGCTTGATATGGTGATGTGGAGTAAAGTATATCTGGGGGAAGTTAGTTAAAAAGGGGAGGGAGTGAATGACTTTTTGAGGATGGTGCATAAGTGTTAACCCGTCCGCTGCAATTGGCACAGATTTCACCTTCACTGGTAGCCTGGTAACATACAGTCCCAGCTCTTTCTCTGCCTTTGTGGTGGATAGTGGAGTGTTTCCCATGTGGTATTGGTGTGCTGGATATCCCTTCACTGGTAGCCTGGTAACATACAGTCCCAGGTCTTTCTCTGCCTCCGTGGTGGATAGTGGAGTGTTTCCCATGTGGTATTGGTGTGCTAGATATCCCTTCACTGGTAGCCTGGTAACATACAGTCCCAGGTCTTTCTCTGCCTCTGTGGTGGATAGTGGAGTGTTTCCCATGTGGTATTGGTGTGCTGGATATCCCTTCACTGGTAGCCTGGTAACATACAGTCCCAGATCTTTCTCTGCCTCTGTGGTGGATAGTGGAGTGTTTCCATGTGGTATTGGTGTGCTGGATATCCTTCACCGGTAGCCTGGTAACATACAGTCCCAAGTCTTTCTCTGCCTCTGTGGTGGATAATGGAGTGTTTCATGTGGTATTGGTGTGCTGGATATCCCTTCACTGGTAGCCTGGTAACATACAGTCCCAGGTCTTTCTCTGCCTCTGTGGTGGATAGTAGAGTGTTTCATGTGGTATTGGTGGCCTGATATCCTTCACTGGTAGCCTGGTAACATACAGTCCCAGGTCTTTCTGGCTCTGTGGTGGATAGTGGAGTGTTTCATGTGGTATTGGTGTGCTGGATATCCTTCACTGGTAGCCTGGTAACATACAGTCCCAGGTCTTTCTCTGCCTCTGTGGTGGATAGTGGAGTGTTTCCCATGGTATTGGTGTGCTGGATATCCTTCACTGGTAACCTGGTAACATACAGTCCCAGGTCTTTCTCTGCCTCTGTGGTGGATAGTGGAGTGTTTCCATGTGGTATTGGTGTGCTGGATATCCTTCACTGGTAACCTGGTAACATACAGTCCCAGGTCTTTCTCTGCGTCTGTGGTGGATAGTGGAGTGTTTCATGTGGTATTGGTGTGCTGGATATCCTTCACTGGTAACCTGGTAACATACAGTCCCAGGTCTTTCTCTGCCTCTGTGGATAGTGGAGTGTTTCATGTGGTATTGATGATATCCTTCACTGGTAGCCTGGTAACATACAGTCCCAGGTCTTTTCTGCCTCTGTGGTGGATAGTGAGTTTCATGTGGTATTGATGCTGGACATCCTTCACTGGTAGCCTGGTAACATACAGTCCCAGGTCTTTCTCTGCCTCTGTGGTGGATAGTGGAGTGTTTCCCATGTGGTATTGGTGTGCTGGATATCCCCTCCCAAGGTGCATGAGTCTACGTTTTTCTTCAGTGAATTGTAGCAGCCACTTTTTGTTCCATCCCTGTAGCTTGGTGATGTCTTCTGGTAGGAAATCCGCAATCAATGTGTTAAAGGGAGTATAGAACATAATCTGGGAGTGGAAAAAGTGGAGAAAGCGGCAGTGGAACATCATCACCATTATCATTTCCACCACCACCACCACCACCATGATATCAAGAACAATCATTATAATCAGCAATATTAACACTTTACACATGCTATGGTAAGGATGAGGACGATGTGAGGGTATGGAAAGGAGTTAGTTAGCAAAGAAAGGGAAGGGATTGTTAAGAGAGAGAGAGAGAGAGAGAGAGAGAGAGAGAGAGAGAGAGAGAGAGAAAAAGAAAGTAAAACAAAGAAAAATAGGAAGAGAAACGGGAAAACAAAGAAAACATCAGAGAGAGAGAGAGAGAGAGAGAGAGAGAGAGAGAGAGAGAGAGAGAGAGAGAGAGAGAGAGAGAGAGAGAGAGAGAGAGAGAGAGGATGAATAATTCAGAAAGGGCCGTGAAAGACTACCCATGTATAACGATGGAGATATTGCACAACGTATGAGATAAAATTCCTCACAGACAATAACATTCCTCACTCGGTTCCTTTGCGCCCTTCAAGCTGTTAATACCGCCGCGTAGAAGCAAGCTTTTTCTATCTTTCTATCTTACGGCCACCTCTTTTGATTCTTTTTTTTGTTTTAGGAGCAGCGAGTAGCGGGCTTTTTTTATTATTGTTTCCTTTTTTTGTGCCCTTGAACTGTCTCCTTTGTTATTAAAAAAAATCTTTGCTTTATTTTATTTTGTTTTGCATTGTTTTGTTTTCCCTTGAGCTGTTTCCTCTGCAGTAAAAAAAAAAACGGTGTCCGGCTTATCAGACCTTATTTGTGATACTTTAGAGAATATGCCCCGCCCACGCCAGCACAAAAGCCACCAATAAGATTCAGTCTCCCCCAGCATCTACCAATCAGAAAAGGTGTAGCTTACTTGTGGGTTGACCAATGACACAAACTTAACCCGGTAGCAGCGACGGGCCAAATTTTTGCCATGATATAAACCCCCCAAAATAGATGATGCATAAACTGATCACAAATGCGTTGATATATATTTTGAAATGGTTTGTGTGAGTGATGATTTTTTTTTTCATTTTTCTCGCTAAGAGGGGCCTTTGAGAAACATGATCCCCGCAGCTACCAGGTTAAAGGGGAAGGGGGAGGGATTCATTTGCCTGATTAATTTCAACGTCGACTTAAATTCCTTTTCCTTCACCCATGCGCACTCTTGAACCTGTTTATATAGTTTTTATGCCGTCATTGGGTTCTCGTTTGGTCCATTTTGTTATTTCCGAAACGATGCCTTTTGGGTGGCTTTCTTATAATATTGTTACGGAGCTTTCTTTTCCCCCTTTTTTGCGGTACAGACAAGAGTGAAAGCAATATGCGTTATGCAGTAGAGATAGACACATAAAAAGTATAATACCACAGTAAGACTCCAATCGATAAATTAGACAACATGATTCAGTTAATTCATTACTCCTTCCCTCCATGCTTCCCTCCCTCCACATCTCCCTCTCCCTCCCTCCTCCATACTATCCCTCCTTCCTCCATACCTCACTCCTCTCCTCCATACTTCCCTCCCTCCACATCTCCCTCTCCCTCCCTCCTCCATACTATCCCTCCTTCCTCCATACCTCACTCCTCTCCTCCATACTTCCCTCCCTCCATGTTTCCCTCTCCCTCCCTCCTCCATACTATCCCTCCTTCCTCCATACCTCTCTCCTCTCCTCCATACTTCCCTCCCTCCATGTTTCCCTCTCCCTCCCTCCTCCATACTATCCCTCCTTCCTCCATACCTCTCTCCTCTCCTCCATACTTCCCTCCCTCCATGTTTCCCTCTCCCTCCCTCCTCCATACTATCCCTCCTTCCTCCATACCTCTCTCCTCTCCTCCATACGAATAACTTGGTTGAGTGAAAATACAGGAAACTTGTACGGTAGCGATCCAATCCAGCCTAAGCATCCATGACCAGAGTGTAGGGGGGAAGATATGTGATAGGAAGATCTGCATTTGCTTAGCTGTTATAAGAGAAATAATTTTAATAGGACTCAACTTTGAACATTTCTACTATACCACCACCACTACTATAGAGCCACGACACCTCTCAACCTCTACCACTACCATGATAACACCACCACAGCTACAACCACCCCCACCACACCTCTCTCTCTCTCTCTCTCTCTCTCTCTCTCTCTCTCTCTCTCTCTCTCTCTCTCTCTCTCTCTCTCTCTCTCTCTCTCTCTCTCTCTCTCTCTCTCTCTCTCTCTCTCTCTCTCTCTCTCTCTCTCTCTCTCTCTCTCTCTCTCTCTCTCTCTCTCTCTCTCTCTCTCTCTCTCACCTCTCTCTCTCTCTCTCTCTCTCTCTCTCTCTCTCTCTCTCTCTCTCTCTCTCTCACGCCCCTCTCTCTCTCTCTCTCTCTCTCTCTCTCTCTCTCTCTCTCTCTCTCTCTCTCTCTCTCTCTCTCTCTCTCTCTCTCTCTCTCTCTCTCTCTCTCTCTCTCTCTCTCTCTCTCTCTCTCTCTCTCTCTCTCTCTCTCTCTCTCTCTCTCTCTCTCTCTCTCTCAAACACTTAAGGATGACTCTAACACACCTCTCCTACCCTTCCCGCCTTTCCTTCCTTCCCTCCCTCCTTCCCTTCCTCACCCCTCCTTATAGACACCATCAAGGCACATGACCGCTC
Source organism: Eriocheir sinensis (assembly GCF_024679095.1). NCBI lineage: Eukaryota > Metazoa > Arthropoda > Malacostraca > Decapoda > Varunidae > Eriocheir > Eriocheir sinensis. Next base: position 16,407 of record NW_026111620.1, on the reverse strand, counting down.
TTCCCTTCCCCCTCCCCCTCCTCCTCCGCCTCACCCAACACACCCACCCTTGTTCTCCCTGACGGCCAGCACGAGACGCCCAGGAGAGACACAGCAGACCCGGCCCTTCCGCGATAACCCTCCGACCTCCGCCTCACCCCGAAGAGAATTGAGTTATTAAGCGAAAAAGGGGAAACCGCAGAAGAAGAGGCGTCGTTAAGTGAAGGATTTTGTGTGTGAGGGAAAGAGAGATAAAAGTAGGGAGGAGAGTGCAGGGAGGGAAAATGGGGCAGGGTTTTTTTCTTGAGGTGGGGTAATGTGTGTAGTGTAATAGATTCAGAGTAAAAATAAATAATAGGGTTGTTTTTTTGTACTCTTATGGAATGGGGGAGTTATGTATGCACTAAAGGTTTTTGTGTTATGGCGGTAACTGTATGTATAAGCGTGAGAGATGACTGTGATAGGATTAGCTCTTAGTGAACGCTACTAAAGTGTATTACGTATAAAAAAAGGAGTTCAAAAGCCTGATGAAGAAGTGCGTGGGGTTGTTATAGGAACGTATTCAGTTTTTCTTTATAATCATCTTCTTGTAAACACTTTAATACATTCTTTTTTTTTTACAACAAAGGAGACAGCTCAAGGGCACTTTTTGTCTTTTTACAGCGGTGTCTTCATTCTTAACGAACAGTGTGGACGAATGACTTATAGGTTGAGAATTAATGAGCAAAAGAGAGAGAAAATCCAACAGGTTAAGAGGAAGAGTAGGAAAGGAAAGAAGAGAGTACTTGAGTTCTTCCAGCAACAGGGAAACTTAAGAGGAAGAGTAAGAGAAAGGAAAGAAAAGAGTACTTGAGTTCTTCCAGCAACAGGGAAACAGATAGGAGGAGGAAAGGGAAAATAAGGAGGAGGAGGAGGGGGAGGAGGAGGAGGAGGAGGAGGAGCAGGCAGTTCAGGACATTAGCGGCACGAGTCGTGAGGGAAGACAGACCAGACACCTGCCACAACACGCCGCTCCTGGACGCTCCTCTAAGAACCGGTCCTTGTGTGGCTTGTGTGTGCCGCGACTCTGCGCCCTCACGCCCTCACATCGCCGCCCTGCCCTGCCCTGCCCTGCCCTGCCCTGCCTGACCTGCCCCCTCCCTGGCCGTGCGGTAGAAAGCACAGTACCAGAGGATATAGGGTTGGAAAGAGGGAGAGTAGAATGAGTCACGGAGGAGAGGAATCATCATCCTCATCAGCCATTAAAAGTCTACTGCAGGACGAAGCCTTTCCATACAACGCTTCCTCAGATTCCTACATTTCCTGGGTTTGTCAGTCTGTCATTTTGGTTGTCGATCTAGTATCACAGGAAAGGAGAACATCAGTAGTTTATGAAGTGGTGGAAAATGCCGGATCGTTTTCAGCTTTTGACACGGAGCCTCAGCGTAAACTTTCATCATTATAACACTTAAGCCCTATGCGACTGGTAGTAAAGTTTGGAGACATACTGACCGGTGCAAGTGATAGGATGCTGAGGGTTCAGGTTAATGGTGTGACATCAGACTTGCCTCGCGTTACAGGTGGTGCCTCTCAAGGGTCAGTTGTGGGACCATTATCATCCACCGTTCACATCAAAATATAGATTACGGTATAATTATTAGCAGATTTGTTGACAACCCTCAAAACTTGCTGACAAATTAACTAAAACCATGGTTGTTATGAGTTAATTGGGGATTTTCATGTGCCATCGACCAGGGAAATAGTGCTTGAGCGTTCCAAATTGTATTAAGAAGTATTGTGTCTTATTTTGGAGCCTAGGCAACAGAAGCTTCTCGTTTTCATCTACTACATACTCCCGCCCAAGGTAGAGTACCGTGCCATCTTCTTGGTCTCCCCATATGCCTGTCTTTTCATTGATAACTCTTTTGTCTCTCCAAAGTCCATGTTATGTCTATTCCTATAACAGACTCATTTGTTTACCTCAGGAGTCTGTTCGTTATATGACTCACCTACCTCACACACCTTTTATTTTCGTAGGGTCATATCGCCATTACTAAGTATATAAACTCTTCGTTATTCTTTCCTCTCCATTCAGTCTTCCCAGGTTCTCTCATTTCGTTACTCTAAGCATATACTTACTTAAATAACACTTCATTTTTTTCTAGCTTCTATGCTCTTTTTTTTTCCCTCAGTATAATCATAGCCTTAACCCGGTAGCAGCGACGGGCCAAATTTGTGGCTTTAACGTGTGGCTGCGACGGGCCAAATTTGTGGCTTTAACGTGTGGCAGCGACGGGCCAAATTTGTGGCTTTACCGTGTGGCAGCGACGGGCCAAATTTGTGGCATGATATTAACCCCAAAAAATAGATGATACCTAATCTGATCACAAATGCTTTGATATATATTATGAAATGGTTTGTGTGAGGGGTGATTTTTTCTCATTTTTCTCACTTGGAGGGACCATTAAGAAACATTATCCCCGCTTCTCTCTCTACGTATTCGCTGTGAACAAGCCTGCGACAAACAGTTCTTATCTATTCTTCCGTCTCCTCCACACCCCGCCTCGTCCTGACCCCCTGTACCCCACGCACTTCTCAGGCAAGGCTTACCAGGCTTGTTTGCACTTTATGACTCGGAGTAACTACCAATGCGAGACACCAGACAAATATACTCGTAACGTTTAGTGCTCCAAGGAACATTAACGTTTGATTGAAAAGGGGGTAAAGAAAAGAAAGAAGAATAAAGAAGGAGAGAAAGAAACAGGAGTTGGAGAAGGGGGAAGTAGAGGAGAGTGGGAGGGCATCAAGGAGAGGAGGAGGAGGAGGAGGAGGAGGAGGAGAAGCGAGGAAGAAGAGTCTGAAGAAAGAATCCACTTCAGTCTCCCCTCAAGTGGTTTACCTTTCTGAGAGTATTACACTCCATTAGCTCCCTTCCTCCTCCTCCTCCTCCTCCTCCTTCTCCTCCTCCTCCTTCTCCTCCTCCTCCTCCGCCTCCTTAGCCCTCACTTTCACCTTTCCCATTTTCCTAGCACTCCATCACGTCTTCACTTCCCTTCCGTCCCTTCTCCTTCCTTCCATTTCGCATCTTCGTCTCAAGTCAACAAGCTTTCTGTTATTGTTTCGTTTATGTTTCCATGTTTTCTCCGTTGTCGTTGTTGTTGTCGTCGTCCTAATCCTCCTCCTTCTCCTCCTCTTCATCATTTATCGTCATCATTATCATCATTATCATCAGCAGCATCATCATCCTTTTCTTCCTCCTCCGGTAAGTTTCTTTTTTTTTATCAAACCAGAGTGACAAAGGCCCCAACTGTACAAGTGTGTTAAATTTGTTCCGCAGATCACATATTTTAAACGGGGAGGGAATTGTAGGCAGGAACAATTTTGGGGGATAACACCTCTGGACTTGGAATGTACTCTTGAATATCACTTGCTGCATAAATAACAAATGTTGTGCCAAAGAATACTTAACCCGGTAGCTGCGGGGATCATGTTTCTTAAAGGCCCCTCTAAGCGAGAATAATGAAAAAAAATCATCACTCACGCAAACCATTTCATAATAAATATATCAACGCATTTGTGATCAGTTTATGCATCATCTATTTTGGGGGGTTTATTTCATGGCAAAAATTTGGCCCGTCGCTCGCTGGTACACGGTAAAGCCGCAAATTTGGCCCGTCGCTTCTACCGGGTTAATTGGTATAGATAATAAAAATAACATTCAAACCTTGCTATACAGAGGATAACACAGCAGATTATACTTTGCATTGAATATAGGATGTCACGAAGGGTTAAGAACACGAGTGCCATTGCAGGAGAGTGAAGGAACGGCTTTTACGAGAGTACGAGAGGTTGTTTTGAGTTTTCTTCGACCTTGAAAGTCTAAAGTAATCATACACACCATCTCGTTGTTGTATGTAGCACAGGAAAGTAACTTATTGATATTTAGATC
>NW_026111620.1:0-7500 GCF_024679095.1 Eriocheir sinensis | reverse complement strand
AGCATTGCTGACCTTCCTTTATTTCTTGCAAAACGAAGGGAAGGGTTGCAGGGAAAACCTAACAACTTAAGTCGCTTCTCGCCACTCCTATACTAAGCTGAAAGAAAGATGAGTGAGGTCAGGCATCCAGGGATATGAAATACACACTAATGTATAAACTAAGAGCATTTTTTTATTGTCATCTTCATATTTTGCAAAAATAAATCTAGAATGAATCTCAGTCCTCAGTGCCCTCTCAGTATTCCGAATAATGTAAACATCATCGGCTACTCTTACCTAACAGATGGTGTCCTAACGTATTACATGCCAAATCTTATTACATATTAATTTTGTAAAAACTGAGGCTGTCGTATTTGAAACTTGTGTTCCTTTAATGCTTAAGCATACCAATGGAAGCCTGATTTTCCTCACCTTTGCATCAGCTTCATAAAAAAACGGCAAGAAGTAGCGGAGTTGCCATTTTCCATAGAATAGTTTCCTTTTGCAAGAAAAAAGTAAAGTGAGCAATGCTTTCTTTCTTTATTATATTTACCAACGAAATTATTTGAATGAATGGAATTAAAGACTGTAGTATTTTACCTCACAGCACTTTTTGAGAAGCAAATGAGATGTACTGCATTTCCATCTCCTTCACGCCGAGGGACTGGATACAGCACTGACTGCTGCCACTTGGCAAAATTCAGCTTAGGAAGTCACCCATTAGCTTCACACCCTTTTGTGTTCAATAGGAGGGAACAGGTGTAGAGCTTAATAAAAAAAAAACGGTTCGCAACATGTTGGTCGTACAAGCAAAATATAAGTTCCGCAAAAGAAAGTCAAATTCTGAGCCAGAGGTGCCTTGTTTGGTTTGTTCGCGGCTCATGTTCAATAGCTATCCGCTGCCTGGAAGCCCCCGTGGTGTGCGAGGGTGTCCAGGGACCACGAGCAGCGTGGCAGCGGCCGGAGTCACGTGATCGGCCGCGGCACAAGTCATCATCATAACTCTAATTGGCCACAGCCTTGTAAGGGCCGCCTCGTCTGCCCCTGCGTGTGTTGTGCGGACTAATGCAGCGTTCAGTGTGTTATTTCAATGCTCTGTGGACATACTTGAGATTGACGGTCACTCATTTTCCTCTTTATTGCACAAAAACCTTAAGTTCTGTTCTCTAGGAAAATGTTGCCCCATTGGAAGGTAGAAAATTATTATTAACTCCACTGAGGCAATAATATATGAATAAGTGTTTTGTGTTTGTTTCTGCCAACTATTTCGATAAAGAAAGTTATTTCAAACTGGGGTGCAAGGTAATGTAATGAGTTATACCGTCATTATTTTATTCATACTGAAGTACTTAGGAGCGGCGTGGATTCCTAACAACACTCATAACCACCCCTTTGATCCACCCTTCCCCACCACCACACATTCATCCACCCTCTTCCTTCCTAGCCTTCCTTCTCCCCTCACCACCACCGCCATCACCCCTTGCCTGCCCCTCCTCAGCAAACCCCCACCACCAACCCCTACCACCACCACCTTCACCATCACCCCTAACCTCTACCTCCCTCATTCCCACCATGCACCCCCACCTTCACCATAACTCCTAACCACCTCTCTCACCCCCACCACCCCAACCTCCACCTCCCTCATCCCCACCATGCACCCACACCTTCACCATAACTCCTAACCACCTCTCTCACCCCCACCACCCCAACCTCCACCTCCCTCATCCCCACCATGCACCCCCATCTTCACCATCACCCCTTTAACCACCTCTCTCACCCCCACCACCCCAACCTCCACCTCCCTCACCACCACTTCCACCATCACCACCACCTTCTTCATCACCCCTAACCTCCACCACCACCACGACCACCGCCTCCACCCATACAAGTTTAACACCCTCGAGGCCTCCTTCAGGACGCCCGGGACGCCTGACGAGGGAGTGGCTGCTATAAACGGCCCCCGCACGCCTTTATGGCAGTTCTCGTAGACGCCTCGGAGGCCACAAGCGGCGGCCAACTCGTCTAAGAGGAGCGGCCGTTGGGGGGCGGCGTTACGGCAACTTGAGGCAACGAGTTTTTTTAAGGACTGCGCCGAGGAGGACAATTGGACGGACCCGCGTGAATGATTGAGTGGGTGAGTGGGGGAGGGGGTTCTGTCCTTCTGTTTGTGTAGGGGGGTGAGGGGGGTTCGTTTGTGGAGGGTGATGAGTAAGGGGGTGTTCCTGTCCTTCTGTCTGTGTAGGGGAATGAGGGGTGTTTGTTTGTGTAGGGGGCGAGGGGGTTGTTCGTTTGTGGGGGATTGTCGAGGGGGTGACTTGTAAGGGATGTTGGGGTGGGGTGTTTTCTGTGGAGGGGGGTAGGAGGGTGTGTTTCTATTTGTGGGAGGATGGGGAGATGAGGGAGTGAGGGGAGTTTCTGTGTGTGGGAGCGAAGTGAGGGGGTGTTTCTGTCTGTGTAGGAGGGAAGAGAGAGGGTTGTTTCTGTTTGGGGGGGGTGAGGGGAGGTCTGTTTGGGGGGGGGATGAGTGGGGTGTTTGTCTGTGTGTTAGTGTTGGAGGTGAGGGGATGTTTCTGTCTGTGTAGGGGGGATGAGAGAGGGTTGTTTCAGTTTGTGGGGGGTGAGGGGAGGTCTGTTTGGGTGGGGGATGAGTGGGGTGCTTGTCTGTGTGTTAGTGTTAGAGGTGAGGGGATGTTCCTGTGTGGGTTGAGGGAGCTATGAGTGAGGTTGTGTTTCTCTGCTAAGTCCTGGGAAAGGCGTAACAGGGAAGGATGGTTACTGTTCGACTGGGAGATGGTGGTTGGGGGACATGTGCACAGCCTTGGTGGGGGGGGGGGGGGCGTGCATCGTGCTCCACCTGAGAGACGAGGCTCCAACAAGGCACTGTCACGTGAGCGGGCCTTTGTCAGCGTCAGAGTGGGCGGGCTGGGTATCCTGTGGGGACCTCGGCGTGTGGCAGGAGTGGGTGGACGCAAGGATTAAAAAAAAAAAAATAACAGTACTCTTCCTTTCTCCTTGGATGGACGATGTAGATGAGTACGTCGGCGACACACTCGGCCGTCACCATCTTCATTGGCTTTTTTTTTTTTTTTTTTTTATTTTTTTTTAGAGCTAAGGAGACAGTTCAAGGGCGTAAAGAAAAATATAAAAAAAAAAGCCCGCTACTTACTGCTCCTGAATAGAGGTCAAAGGAGTGGCCAAAAAGAGAGGTCAATTTCGGGAGGCGAGGTGTCCTGATACCACATGCACCACAAGCACACTACACCCTCACTGTCTGTCACTATATTACCACTGCATGACACAATGTTCTTTAAAACGTCAGGTGTTTGGAAGGAGAGAGGGTGTGGCTTAGGGGAGGGGGGATGACAACCTGCTGGTCCAGTACCGCTACAGAGTGCCACGAACCGTCTTATAAACCATGTGAGGTCAAAACAGGAGGAAGTGTGTGTGTGTGTGTGTGTGTGTGTGTGTGTGTGTGTGTGTGTGCGTGTGTGCGTGTGTGTGTGTGGGGGGGGGGGGGGGAGGAGTCAGCTTGGTCAGTCTGTTGCTCTCCAAAATGTGCTTGAATGATTAATTTATTATCTCTCTTTTTTATTATTCTGTGGCAATGCATCATAATCATCTTTTTCCTCCCTTTGTTTTGACATGGTTCATTTGTCTTTTCTACTGTTTTATGTTCGTTCGATTCGCTCCCCCTCCCGCCATCCCTTCTTCAGTACAGCAGCGCCATGGGGAGGCTCCCAAAAATACTCTTAGCACTCCTCAACCACCCATTAACTTTGTAACGATGCATTGCTCTTTTCTCTTGGTACAACGACACCTTCCCTTTTGTATACCTAGGAAGCACCCCCTAAACTTTTCCTAACAACAAGGTTATTATTCTGTGCCGTTATTGGGTTTTTTTCTCTCTTTTTACATGCACTCGTCTGTTTGTTTCTGTTTTCCATGTGTTATGAAGTGCGTCTCTTTCCCCTTTGCTTTGCTGTTTACGTGTGTTGTTGTTTTTTTGGATTTTAATTCCTCTGCGTCGATACTTGTCGCTTTTAATTTTGATTCCGAGTCTCTTATGTCTTTTCGTCTGTGCATCCACCTTTTTCTATCTGTCTGTCTGTCTCGGTCTTTGCCTGTCTGTTTGTCTGTTTGTATCTGTGCATTTCTCTGTCTCTGTCCACGTTTATCTGTCTGCTTATCTGTCTGTTTATTTGTTTTTCTCTCTCTCTTCTTTCTCTCCCTCTCTCTCTCTTCTTTCTCTCTCTCTCTCGCATACATTACCATACCTACAAAGCACAATTAGAAAAGATTATCTGCATGCGTCACTACCATCCTTACGAAATACTAACAGGTTCCTAATGGCCGACGATGCTGATGTTAAGAGGGTATAATTATGCAACGATTATAATTAGAAACAGCAGTGTATCTGTTTGTATATATGTAGAGAGAGAGAGAGAGAGAGAGAGAGAGAGAGAGAGAGAGAGAGAGAGAGAGAGAGAGAGAGAGAGAGAGAGAGAGAGAATGAGTGGAGGAGTAGGTGTGGAGGGAGAGGGATGGGGAGGGAATTGAGTTGATACGGTGGGTGGAGCGAAAATTGGTGGGAGCTAAATGAGACGAGGGGAAGAAGGAGAGGAAAGGGAGGATGCAAGGGCAAGGAAGGATAATGGCGAAAGAAAAGTGGAGGAACGAGAGGAAGTAATGTGTGGGGAAGGGAAAGTGGAGAATTAGGAGGCAGAAAAAGGTAGTTGGAGGAGGGTGAGGAGAGGGAGGAGAAGAAGAAGGTTATAAGCAGACAGGAAGTTTGTTTTGGGAGGGAGGGAAACTATACAAAGAACTATAGAGGGAAAAGAGCAAATAAACTTGAGGAAAATGACGGAGGGAAAGAGAATGGCAGGACGAGCATGCAGGTTAGATATTGCAGAGGTGGGATGAAAAATGTGGGAGAGAGTGGAAACAAGATGGCATGCGTAGGTAAGGCAAAGAAAAGGCGAGAAGGGAAACGAAGAAAAGGAAAGGAAAGAGAAAGGCCGGTTGACAGAGAGGGAATATGTGAGGGAATGAGAAAATTAGTTATAAATCACACGAGAGAGAGAGAGAGAGAGAGAGAGAGAGAGAGAGAGAGAGAGAGAGAGAGAGAGAGAGAGAGAGAGAGAGAGAGAGAGAGAGAAAGAAAGAAAGAAAGAAAGAAAGAAAGAAAGAAAGAAAGAAAGAAAGAAAGAAAGAAAGAAAGAAAGAAAGAAAGAAAGAAAGAAAGAAAGAAAGAAAGAAAGAGAAAGAAAGAAAGAAAGAGAGAGAAAAAGAAAGAAAGAAAGAAAGAAAGAAAGAGAGAGAGAGAGAGAGAGAGAGAGAGAGAGAGAGAGAGAGAGAGAGAGAGAGAGAGAGAGACTGGATCAATTAAATACAACAAATTTTTACAAAGTTATAATCACTGAAAAAGGGAAAACACGATATCAACAACTTACTTATTTTCTATATTATCATGACACAAGGAAAAAAGGTCCAAAACTATAAAAAATAATAATAATGTCATTTTTTTACCTTTCGCTAAAATATAATAATAAGTAACACATATTTAAACAGGTAGTATGGGGTGGAAACAGTAAAGAAATTAAGAAATGAACCAACAGCATTATCATAAAGACCCGCGCTGTGCTATACCAGTGAGTTTAAAAGGCATAAAAAGTAAATTCATATACTCCTTTCATTGTGTGAGAGTCGAGCCCTGTCTGTACTCTGCTCGGGTGAAAGTGTTGACACCTGACTACCGTTGCCAGATTATCGTACTCACCACATTCATCATTTTCAAACCTCAAACTCTCGTACCTGAACAAATAACAATAGAAATTTAGAGTTAGCGTTGAAACTGTTATTCATTGATGTTTGTTTGTTTCTTTTGCTATAATTATCGGTAAGAAACTACGAAAATGTAATGCGATGGGTACGATAATTTGGCAACGCTGCGTGACCTGACCCACACTCCACATGGACGTACCCTCGCCGTCGCCATGCTCCTCAAGAAAGGTGGTCTGTAGGTGCCGTAACAAATATGCGTTCGTGCTGCACTCACCTATCTCCTCTTTATTTCACAACAAGGGACACAGCTCAGGGGCAATAAATAAAAAAATAAAAAAACAGAAAAAGCACCCCAGACTGTTCCAATAAAAGAAAATAGAACAGAAGGCCAAAAGAGAAGTTAATTTGGGGTGGAGAGGTGTCTTGATATGCTCCCCTTGTAAGTGTTCAAGTCGTAGGCAGGAGGCAGTACAAACAAAGAAAGGCTGTTCCTACCGGTGTATGGGGAAGGAGGGTGAGCTGTGTGTGTGTGTGTGTGTGTGTGTGTGTGCGTGCATGTCCGGTGGTCAAGCCAAAATCAATTCAGTAGTTTGTATATAGGCCTAAATATATTTTGATTTACATGCATCCCATATGACTGATTAGTTATTGTAATAAAACTTAAGCCCCTCGTATGGCCCTGAAAACTCCTGTATGTGTTCTATCATGCAAAGAACACATATACGTCCAGAATAACACAATTGCTCTTCGCATCCTACTCATCGTAACATCTTGGTGTGAGAGAGAGAGAGAGAGAGAGAGAGAGAGAGAGAGAGAGAGAGAGAGAGAGAGAGAGAGTCATGTTCCTCATCACCTTAACAGTGTTGCAAGGTCGAGGAACACCTAAGCTTTAATCATCTACCTACCACCTCCTCCTCCTCCTCCTCCTCCTCCTCCTCCTCCTCCTCCTTGCCTGCAGCTGCATCCCCATCTCATCCCCCAGGCCGATATTTGTTGCCTCCTTGATAACTTCATTGCTGGGACAGCAGACAGACCTCGCTGCTCATCCTCAGGCGTTTCCTCAGTGCGCAGCCCTGGCGCCCCTGTTGCGTGTTGTCTTCGGGCCGCGGCGATGGCATGGCGTGTGGGTGCTGGTTGTTGTGTGCTGCAAGGGTTGTGTAAAGCTGTGTGAACGAGGCTCAGGTGTGGTGTAGTGGGGTGTGGATGGGTGGGTACGAGTGTGGCTGTGGGTGTAGGTGTAGGTGTGATAGAGAGAAAGAGAGAAAGAGAATCCTGCGCTGTGCTGAGGGCCGTGAAAAAGAGACAAAGAGAAGGAGAGAGAGAGAGAGAGAGAGAGAGAGAGAGAGAGAGAGAGAGAGAGAGAGAGAGAGAGAGAGAGAGAGAGAGAGAGAGAGAGAGAGAGAGAGAGAGAGAGAGAGAGAGAGAGACAAAGAGAGAGAGAGAGAGAGAGAGAGAGAGAGAGAGAGAGAGACAGAGAGAAAGAGAACATGATCCTTTTTAATCCCCCCCTTAATGCTCTTCTTTCTCCTTGGCAAGGTGCTTAGCGAGATAAGGAGTAGAGTTGTTTGTGGTCGATTATGGCAGATAAGGGAGAGAGAGAGAGAGAGAGAGAGAGAGAGAGAGAGAGAGAGAGAGAGAGAGAGAGAGAGAGAGAGAGAGAGAGAGAAGGAGGAAGAGGAAAAGGAGGAAAGGAAGTAGGAGGAGAACCAGAGGAATTAAGGGAAAGAAAAAGAAGAATAA
>NW_026111619.1:312500-452874 GCF_024679095.1 Eriocheir sinensis | reverse complement strand
AGGGAGTACGTGCACCTGACGACCCAGACGTGACAAAGGCATGTGACGAACCTACACCCTTTTCGGTTCCTTCCGACCAGGTTCCCGGGAAAAGTATTCAAGCTGTCCAGACCCGGGCCGCCGCCGCTCGTAGATTCACCCCTTGTACTTCCTCATCTGGAGCCCCTGGCTATTACTCCTCAGGACTTCTCTAAATTGCAGAGTTCGTGCCCTACTCTAGCGTCACATCGTAACAAGGCCACTACAGAAATAGAAGTCACTCGCACCGGCTCCACCTTCGGCTACGAGTTCTCGGACGAACTGCTCTACAGGGTTTGTCGGTCTTCACATCACAGTAACCAGCTGGGGAAGAAGTATCTAGTAGTCCCTGCGGAGTGCCGACGGTCAGTGTTGACAGTCGCCCATGAGAGTCCCCTGGCAGGACATCTCTCCCATCGGAAGACTGGCATGAAGATTGGAGAGCACTTTTACTGGCCAGGTATGTGGTCTGATATACGAACCTTCTGTAGGTCTTGTGACAAGTGCCAGCGTATGTCTGTTAAGGGACGCCTTAGGCCGGTCCCTCTTAAACAGCTTCCCATAATTACTGAACCGTTTGCTAGAGTAGCAGTTGATATTGTTGGCCCATTGTCTCCTCCCACATCAGAAGGACACCGTTACATCCTTACCTTGATTGATTTTCTACCGGTTTCCCGAGGCTGTTCCCCTTAAGGACATCACTTCCATCTCTACCGCCGAAGCCTTGTTGACCATATTTTCCAGAGTGGGTATTCCCCGTGAGATCCTGTCTGATCGGGGCACACAGTTCACGTCTCAAATGATGGCCGAACTGCACAGGCTTCTTGGTGAAGCCGCTCTTCACTACCCTTACCATCCGAGTGGGAATGGAAGAATAGAACGTTTCCACTCTACCCTGAAGTCCTCCCTCCGGAAGCTGTGCTCTGACAAGCCTCGAGTGGCATCGCTATCTACCGGCCGTATTGTTTGCTTTGGGAGATGCCTAGTGACAGAACAGGATTCTCTGCCTTTGAACTCTTGTATGGAAGGGCTGTAAGGGGGCCAGTTTCAGTTCTACGGGATCTATGGGAAGACGGTAAGCTTTCAGAGGATGAAAGGTCTTGCTTCCAGTATGTCATCGATTTGAAGGACAAGCTGGCCGACTGTTCCAAGATCGCTGCCCAAAATTCCACCATTAGTGCCACCCGATACAAGACCTACTTCGATTTGAACTCTCAAGATCGTCAGTTCAAACCTGGTGATGAAGTTCTCGTCCTTCTCCCTGACACTTCCAGTAAGCTATTAATGGCTTGGAGTGGCCCTACAAGGTTCTAGAGCGTAAAACAGGGTGAATTATCTGATCGATGAGAAGGGTAAAGAAAAAGTTATATCACGCTAACCTCTTGAAGCTGTATCACAGACGCCCACATAAACCAAGCTACTATCCTAGATGAGCCTTCCATCCCTAGTGACGGACAAGATATCTGTGAAATAGCCTTCTCTCTGTCCCAGGGTGACTGTCTTGACCCGGCCGAGGACTTTCCGATAACCCCGGATGGCCGTGCAGACCGCGACGTCTCTGATCCCCTGCCTGCAGTAGGAGAACAACTCACTCCTGATCAGCAGAACGATCTCCTCTACCTCACGGACAAATTTAGCGATGTCTTATCAGAAATTCCAGGCTGTACCTCCACTATCGAGCACGACGTCAACCTTTGCTCCTCCGAGCGAATCAAGCCTAAACACTATCCCATTCCTTTACATATCAGGCCTTTCTTCCAACAGGAAGTGGAACAACTTCTTAGTCAGGGAATCATCAAACCCTCAAGGTCACCTCATTGTTCCCCGGTCGTTATGGTAAAGAAGACTTCTGGCAGCTACCGCCTTGCCGTGGACTACAGGGTATTGAATTCCATGACTATATTTGACGCGGAGCCAATCAACACCATCACGGAGGACCTTCACAAGTTTTACGGTAGTAAGTACTTCTCTGAACTAGACTTAACTAAAGCCTATTACCAGGTTCCTCTGACGGACCGAGCCATGGCACTGACGGCCTTCCCTACACTTGGGACTAATGGAGTTCTGTCGCCTCCCTTTTGGACTCGTCACAGCATGTGCAACCTACATTAGGCTCATGCGAATCGTCCTCGCCGGTCTGGAGGGAGTCACCTTCTACTTCGACAACATCTTCATATCAGGTTCAACTTGGGAAACACACCTGGACGCCCTCCACGCTGTCCTCCTCCGTCTCAGACAACATGGACTGACGGCCCGACCTTCAAAATGCCGATTCGGGTTTACATCCATCCAATATCTAGGCTTCATTGTGGACGGTAACACACTACGGCCTCAGGAAAGTAAAGTATCTGCCATATCTTCAGTCACACCTCCTACAACTAAAAAGTTGCTTCGCTCCTTTCTAGGCATGATCTCCTTTTACCGAGTCTTCATACCTCAGGCATCCTCCTACAGCAGTGGACTCTCCGACCTCCTGCGGAAAGAGAACCCCGAACCACTGGTATGGTCAGATGAGCTGCGGACCTGTTTCGAACAACTCAAGTCAGCACTGCACTCTCAGCCAGTCCTCAAGTTGCCTGACCCGTCACGTCCCTTCGTTTTACGGACCGATGCATCACATCAAGGTTTGGGCGCTGTGTTGTTGCAGTACGTTCAGGATTACCGCACCCAGTAGCTTACGCTAGCAGGAAGCTCCTAGACAGAGAACGCAGGTACGCTACAATTGAAAAGGAATGCTTAGCCGTCATCTTTGGGATTAAGCATTTTGACTACTATCTGCGGGGCAAGGAGTTTGTGCTTGAAGTTGACCATAAACCTCTCGTCTACTTGACCCACTTCAGGGGAATAATGATCGTCTCCTTAGATGGGCACTTTGTCTTCAAGGGTATCGATTCAGGGTTGTACACATTCCTGGGAAGGATAATATTGAGCAGATTTCTTAAGCAGATGTTAGTTATTGTGGGATGCTACATAAATCAATGGGTTTCTTTTACTGTTGAATCTCTTGGTTTGGTTCTATGGTTTCTCTTATGTCGGTTTGGTTTAGGTATTATTCATTCATATGAGCTAGGCTATATTTGTCTTCCGATTTCTAGCTCGATACTCTGTATCGAGTCTTGTCGGCGGAGATGTGTAAAGGGAAGACAACTATTAACTCCTCAACTCCAACATAGCCCCGGGACACCTCACTCGACCTACACTCATCCCGAGCGAGGCTTCACACTACCCGCAGCGGAACGCCTCGAACGCCCTGCCCGAGCTCCACCGGCGCGAGTGGGGGGGCCCTGACGTCAGCAGCCGAAGCAACCTCGGACGTTGGTGGGCTGAGGACGGGGGACGACTCCAGGACTCGGTCGAGCCAGCTCGCTAGGCACTGGCTCCCCTTCACCACCTAACGAGTCCTCCACCTGACGAGGCTGCTGCCGCGTTACGCCCGGCCCGGCACTGCCCTCCATCGCTCAGCCGTAGCACCGCCGCGGTCTACCCGGGGAAGACACTGTTGGCCCCGAGACCAAATACCCGGGCCGCCCTTGCTGGCCTTACCACGCCGGCCTGCCTACCTGTCTTCCGTGGGCTGTATGAGCGGCCTCGCTACGCCGGCCGTCCTACCTGTCTCCCGTGGGCTGTGTGAGCGGCCTTACCACATCGGCCGTCCTACCTGTCTTCCGTGGGCTGTGCGAGCTGAAGTGCATATTAAAGACGGAGTTAACATCTTGCGTATCGCTTCTCCTGACTACACTGTGAAAGGGGGGGGAGCAAAACACCTGGCTCAGAAGGAGAACTGTTAGCCCGGAACAGTCTTGGGCCCCTGCAGTTTCGAGTCCTTCACAATGTATGACAACATTACTTCTTGTGTCATGCTGAACCAACAGACATCAGACACCTTTGTATGTAATGCAGGGTAAGGCAGGGAGAAAATTTGCCATCATTGCTCTTCGCTTTTTATATTAATGATATTGGAAGTAAATTGCTTGAATTTTAATTGTGATTATGTAGATTTTAGTGATTATTTCTTCAATTCATACCTAAAACTCCTGGTATTAATGTCTGCAGACGATACAATTATTTTGTGTGACAGTGAGGAGGGGAAGCCTGGACTGCTTTTAAGTTGTACTGTAATCAGTGGAAACTACAACTTAACAGCAACAAAACAAAAATAGTCATGTTTAGTAGGGGAAGAGCCAACATTGATAACTACAAATTTGAATTTGGAGGCGAAAACATTGAAGTAGTGGAAGACTATAAGTATCTTGGTGTGTTATTTAATTACAATGGAAGGTTCCGTAAAGGCGAGCTGGAGCTTAAAGAACAGGCAACACGGGCAATGTATTCACTGATAGGAAAGTGTAGGAAATTTGACTTGCCAGCTGACATGCAAACTGAACTATTTAATACCACGGTGTTGCCCGTACTGACCTCTGCTTCAGAGACTTGGGGATTTTACAGAGTTAGAGAGTTAGAGTCTTTGCATATGAAATTTGTAAAACAGGCATTGGGAGCTCATAGGAATACTAGCAATGACATGGTATATGGTGAACTGGGAGTATTTCCACTTGACATACATGTAAAGAGCAGAATGATGGGATATTGGTCTAACATTATTTTAGGTAGAGATACAAAATTTTGTTCGGTAGTGTATCACTGCTTGTTACATTTGGATAGGTTAGGGGTATATACTTCTCCATGGTTAGCCTGTATTAAAAACATTTGTGATGAGTGTGGTATGTCATGGTTATGGTTGTCTCAAGATGTTCCCAATACAACATGGGTTAAAAAAGCTGTGGAATTGAGATTGAAAGACCAGTGGATTGCAACTTGGCACAACAACATAGTCACAACATCTCTGTGCAGTAACTACAAAATGTTTGAGGTGGATTATGGCATGGAGTGGTATATTTCAAGGTTACAGAAGAGCAACCCAATAATGGTGACGAGATTGAGAACTTGTAACAACAGTTAATGCAACTGTTAATGCTGGCAGGCATCAAGGTGTAAATAGAGAAGATCGGCTTTGTAATAGATAAGTGTGATGCTGGTGTTGCGGGAGATGAACTCCATGTTCTTTTTGAGTGCACTGGTAGTGAAATTGTAAGGTTGCGTGATATGTACATACCAAGCTATTATACACACAGGCCATCACATTTCAAATATATATCACTGATGCAAACCACCAATGTTACCATCATGAAAAATTTAGCTCTATTCTTGAGGCCAGTGCTAAGCATGTTCAGATGAGTGTCAGGTGTTGGCACTCATTATTCTCCTTCAATTATTTATATTTTTTAGTACCTGTTTTTGTTACTTTTGTTAATGTATTTAATTATTGTTGTGTTTGTTTTGTTGGTTATATAACCAGATATCTACTTATTACATGGACAACATATTGTGTTATTTTTTTTTTCTTCGGGAGGAGCTCCATACTTTTTATAAAGTCTGAGTTTAAATAATGTAAATATCTATAAAAAAAATATATAGAAAATACACATAGAAAAATGTAAAATCGTATCAAAATAAATAAACAGAATATCAGTAAAATAATGTAAATTTGTATGAAAATAAAGTTGCAAAATACCCATCAAATAACGCATATTTTTATAAAAATATATATACAAAATGCATATAAGATAAGGTAAATTTGTATTGAAATAGATATGCAAAATATACATAAAACAATGTAAATTTGTTTAAAAATATATATACGAATACACATAAAATATACTTTACCAGCACGCACTTTTTGACACACATGAACACACACACACACACACACACACACACACACACGAACACAAACACAAACACACCCTCACACACACACACACACACATGCACGCACACACGAACACAAGCACACACACACACACACACACACACTCTTGGCCTCCATCGCTCGCGCGAAGAGGTCATGGTTGTTGGCGCTCCTCAGAGCAGCCCGGGTCAGGTGTTGACCTCTCTCACACCTTCACCCACACCCACTTTCTTCATCATTGCTCTCATCTCGTCATTAGTGTTTAGTGCGATGTGTTCTACTGTGAGATACAACACTACTTATCTATACCGCCTACGACGTGCCTCCGCCTACCCCCCAGCGAACGTTATCAGGAAGCTAAAGGAACTACATATTTTTAAAAACCGCAGTGCCAGGAAAAGTTCACGAGTGACACATAACATACCAGTGATCACCACCACCAGGAGAAATACCAAACCCAAGCATGCCAAGGACTACAAACACATCGAAGTGCCGCGCCAGTGGTACAACTTGCCAACCCTGCTACTCTCCAACGTTACCTCCCTCAACAACAAGCTAGACGAAGTCATCACCACCATCAAATCCACCAGCGCTGACGTTGTGGCCATCACAGAGGCGTGGCAGATAGTACCCGAGCTCTTTAACATCACTGATTTCCAGCTCTTCCATCGTCTGAGAAGAGGTAAACGAGGCGGTGGGTTCGCGCTCTATTGCCACACCCACCTCAACCCCTGCCTACTCCCCGTTGAGACACCCGAGGGTGTGGAAACCCTCTGGGTCAGGCTCTCACCCCCCTCCCACCCCCGACTCGCTCCCTCGGTACTAATCTGTCTGGTCTACTACCCTCCCCGCGCCGCCTCCTTGCTGATCAACCACATCATCGAAGAAATGGACCAGCAGCGTACTCTCTTCCCCTCTGCAAAAGTAGTTGTTTGCGGTGACTTCAATCAACTCCACACCAGTGATATTGAGGACCAGCTACATCTCACACAAGTAGTAAATTTCCCCACACACGGCACAAACACACTGGATTTAATCCTCACTGACCTCACTTCCCACTACCTTCCCCCTAAGCCCCTCCCTCCCATGGGACGCAGCACACACCTGTCAGTTCTTTGGACACCTGCACCTACCACATCCAACAAAACCCCGCCAGCCACCAAGACCTACAGGCCTGTTACGGACTCAGCCATCCGCGCGTTCGGCCAATGGATAACACGCCACCGCTGGGTTGAAGTCCTTACAGTGGATGACGTACACCAAAAATGGAGCAACTACACCAGCACAATTACCGCAGCTTACCACCACTTCTTCCCGCTAAAATCAAGACGAGTGCACCTTCAGACACCCGTGGATTACACCCAGAATAAAACGTCTCATTGAACAGAGAAATGACGCCTTCCACCAACCCTACACTCTACAAGCCCCTCCAACAAAGTTATCCGGGAAATCAAACGAGCCAAGGCCACATACTACCCCAAAAGATCCACAGCCTTAAGCAAGCTAACATTGGGAAATGGTTTTAAAAATTAAGGCCTTGTGTGGCCTCAACAACAGCGCCCCTCCATCCCGGGCGTATCTCACCTCCGCCACCTGAAGCAGCCGAGGCCATCAATCTCCACTTCTCGGCCATCTGTCAGTCCCTCCCAGCCTGGACCTGACCTCACTCCCAGCTTACCTGCCCCATCACCACTCCCCACGGTTGAGGCCTATGAGGTCGCCAGGTCACTAAGCCAACTTAAAACAAAGCGGTCCACCACGCCCACTGATCTCCCCATCAAACTGTACCAGGAGTTTGCCCCCGAGCTGGCCACCCCCCTCGCCTCTATTTTTAACGCTTCCTTCCGTCAAAGTCAGTGTCCTGCTGACTGGAAAACAGCATATGTCACTCCGATTCCCAAGACCACCACCCCTCAATCACTGAGTGACTTGAGGCCTATTTCTATCACCCCCATTCCCAGCCTCCTGTGTGAAGCCTTCATTTTCAAGTGGACTTACACTCACCTTGCTCCCCTCATAGACCCACAACAGTACGGCAATATCAAGTCAACCTCCACCACACACTGCCTAATTAATCTCCTGGACTTTGCCTACAGAAATCTTGAAAAACGCAAAACATCAGTTTCTCTCGCTTTTATTGATTTCCGAAAGGCTTTTGACCTAGTTCACCATACCACAGTCATCAACAAAGCAATAAACCTAGGGCTTCACCCTAACCTGGTCTCCTGGCTGGCTGATTTCCTGTACCAGCGTAAACAGGTGGTGAGATTTCAGGGAGTGGCCTCCCCTCTACACCTTACTTGCGGGGTACCTCAGGGGTCCAAAATGGGCCCTTTGTGCTTCCTTATCCTAATTAATGACGCCCTGACCCACACACCCCACCGCTGGAAGTACGTGGACGACACCACAGTGGGAGTAATAGTTGACAACAGCAACCCAGATTATTCCCACCTCCAGGAAACACTACACAACCTACACACATGGACAACACAAAACATGGTCACCATCAACGACACCAAAACTACACTCCTACACATCAACACCTCCTCTGCCCCTGTTGCCCCCCCTGTGGTGTCCATCAACGACACTCCCCTCCGGGTAGTTACATCTGCAAAACTACTTGGAGTCACCCTGGACAACAAGCTCACATGGAAGGAGCACGTCTCCCAGCTCACCAGATCTGCCACCTATAAACTGTACCTGCTGAGGAGACTCAAAACGCTGGGGGCCCCTGGTGTGCGCTGGCGAGCGTGTACTCCTCGTTCATCCTCCCCAAACTGACATACGCGTCCCCAGCGTGGTCTTCCTCCATCAACATCACGCAGCGCCGCCAACTTGAACGCGTCCAGAAGCGAGCCTGCAAAATCATCCTGGGCCCTCACTACACCAGCTACCAGGACGCCCTCGACTCCCTCCATCTCACCTGCCTACAACACCGTCACGAGACCCTCCTACACCGGTTCGCAACCAAGCTTCTCAACCAGCCCAGACACAGACACATCCTCCCACCCGCAGTGAACCGCCCTCAGCACTCAGTGCGACACCACAACATTATTGCCCCGATACGGGCACGGACTGACCGCTATAAGAACAGCGCAGTGCCCGTGATGGTCAAATATATCAACAATGCAAATTAAGAGCAGCACAATTTGTATGTTTTGTAAATATTTTTCATTAGGACTTATTGTTGTTGTTATGATTATTATTATTATTATTATGATTACTATTATTATTATCGTGATTATTATGATTATTATTATTATCTTTACTATGATTATTGCTATTATTGTTATTTCTATTTTCCTTTTTATTTTCGAGCATACTACTTTGTTCATTTGTCTCATTCATTTCATTTCATCTTCCATTGATGTATATTTTCAGCTCTAGGGCTGCCTGGTACTTCATGAAATAAACCGTTTATTATTATTATTATTATTATTATTACACACACACACACACACACACACACACACACACACACACACACACACACACACACACACACACACACACACACACACACACACGCACACACACACACACACACACACACACACACACACACACACACACACACGAGAGAGAGAGAGAGAGAGAGAGAGAGAGAGAGAGAGAGAGAGAGAGAGAGAGAGAGAGAGAGAGAGAGAGAGAGAGAGAGAGAGAGAGAGAGAGAGAGAGAGAATCTCCCTCGTTCAGTAACCACCAAATCACCACCACCATCATCACCATCATCACCACATACCTGCCTTCATCTCCTCGGCTGCAGCATTACCAAACCACGGCCTTACCTGCAACAACAACAGGTAAGAATAGATTACTCACCTGAGAGAGAGAGAGAGAGAGAGAGAGAGAGAGAGAGAGAGAGAGAGAGAGAGAGAGAGAGAGAGAGAGAGAGAGAGAGAGAAGAAGAAGAAGAAGAAGAAGAAGAAACATGGAAACATGGACTAACAGGCAGCAGAAAGCCTGTTGGCTCTTTACTAGGCTGCCTGCGTTCAGTGATTTAATCAATCCTTTGTTGTGATACAGTGAATTCGCCGTACCCAACGGTCATGTTTCTCGCAAGACACTAGAGCTGCACCAGGACAACTCCACAAAAAAGACACACAAACCACTTACCACTAATTCATCAGGGGTGCCGGGCTTTCCCCTACAAGCACCTCCTAGCGTTGCAACGATAATCCTAACAGGCCTAATAGTAATATCTATTTGTAATCACTGTAGGAGGCACTTATCTTTCGAAGGGTTTCAAAAGTAGTGGTCTCTTGAATTAAGTTTTGGAGGAGTCCTGTAGTCCTCGGGACTAAGTTTAAGTCAGCAGTGTCGCGAGTTAATGTGGGGCGAAGCGCTGAAGGTGTTGTTTGCTTGAGAGCAGGTGATGTAGTGGGCCTAAAGCCAACCACGTGGGTCAGAAGGGGTATTTTGAATTTCCCTCGCCAGATGGCGTGGCTTTCGATCGGTTAAATTATCCTTGCCGCAAGGGTAATTATTTATTATTTCATGAAAGGAAACACTGAACTATTGTTATTCCTTTCATTGTAAATGTGTTTAGTCTTCAGGCAGTGAATACGGTGATACTGTCTCGGTCTGGGAGCCGATGAGCGAAGCATGTAAGTACCATCCAAGGCTTATTTGAGCTCAGACGACACTCTTAGTTGGCTTGAACTCTTGGCCCGAGACTAGTTCATAAGGGAAATAGTTAATTTGTCTAATCCCCTGGTTAATTGACCTAATTCCTAACACATTCCCCAGAGGAGATTGCGATTCCCCAAATCGCAATTAACCGTCAAGAGTAAATATTTATTCAACTATTTGTTTATTTATTTATTTATTTATTTAAAGACAAGAAATGGGCACTAATCTTAGTAAGAGAAAAAGAGTGAAATGCAACTAAGGGGGGTTGAGATCGTTGCACATCTCATCCAAATAGACTTGCCCTTACCCTTTCCTCACCTTGTAGGAAGGTGTAGCATTTTTACTAATCATCCTCACCTGGGAAGGTGTAGCATATTTTTTAATCAACCCTCACCTGGAAGGTGTAGCATATTTTTTAATCAATCCTCACCTGGAAGGTGTAGCATATTTTTTAATCAATCCTCACCTGGAAGGTGTAGCATATTTTTTACCCTGATAATTCTAACTACTACCCAAAATTAATTCTAAAGTCTTCAGCCTTAGTAGGTGAGGTACTGAAACAACAAGATATTTACAAGTTATCTAAATTATCCCTAAGCATTTTGTTGAACCGCTCTGTAGCCGAGGCGCCCCGACACGATCACCGTCGCTCTGGGTGGGGTCGGCATTATTGTGGGAGGCCCCCTGGTCATATACCAAATCTCTACCCGGATGAGTTATAGTGAGCTCCAGCGGATAAAGGTTACATTTAGAATGAAATGCTACAGCTCCATTACCTTGTTTGACCTTGACTGTTCTTACTTTATTGTCCAATCCCTTAATAATTTGCAAGACAGTGCCCATTAACCAGAGGGGTCTGGGTTTATTTAAAGCTTTAATCAGAACTATATCTCCTATTTTAATTTTGTTTTCCCAAGTTGACTGATATAGGTTTCTGCTATGCTCTCTTAAGCTGAGTAGATAACACTCATACCACAACTTTTTGAAGCTTTCTAATATTTCTTCTTGGACTTCAAGAGTCTTTTCTAAAGAGGGTTGGCTCTGGTCATCGACCCACACTTCCTCATCCCCCCTCAGTACGAGAGATGGGTTCCCATGAAGTTTCAAGAAGGAGTTAGGTGTTATAAACTCCAAGCTTTCTGAACTGGACCGGTAGGTCAAGGGTCTAGAATTTATGGCCAACTGAATGCTTGACAAGGATGTTAACAACTCAAAGTATGTCAACTTGGCCCTTCCGACTACTTTATACAAACAATTCTTGAGCACCCTTATTAACCTTTCCCAAGCAGAGCCTACCCATGCTGAATATAAGGGAATTCTCACATGCTTGATGTTAATTCTCTCCAGTTCTTCTTGAACTTCTTTGGATTGTAGGGAGTTTTCTAAAATATTGCCACCTTTTAAGAAGGCTTTGGCATTATCACTGTACAGATAATGGGGAATAGATTATAGATTACAAAATCTGTGAAAGGCCAACAGAAAATTCTTTGTAGACATGTCAGGTAATAATTCAAAGTGAACAGCTCTAATATTAAGACAAGTGAATTCCAAAACATAAACCTTGACTGACTGATCACTAAGTTCATCTTTGACCCAGAAATGGCCAGTATAATCTACCCCGACATGTTGAAAAGGTTTAACTAGGTTCATGTGATGCTTAGGCATATCCGTGAATTCTGGGTACTTAAATGCCAAGGCATTATATTTTTTACATACATTACAAGAGCTTAGTGTGCTCTTGACTGCCATCCTACCCTTAGGTATCCAGTACCCTTGTTCCCGTAAATATTTCAAGGTAGTTCCAATGCCTAAATGTTGCATTTTGTTATGACAATCATTAATTATCAATATAGTTAACCTGTGCTCCTTAGGGAGAAACACAGGGTGATGTATGTCATACTTGAAGTATTGACACCTACTTATCCTGCCTTTGGACCTTATAATGCCTCTTTCTTCAAGAAATAAGTTGAGGTTAGATACCAGAGGAGGAATTTTTTTTCATTTGCATTATTTGGATTGTTCAAGAAATTCAGTTCATTCTGGAAACGCTCAGTTTGAGCCACCTTTACCCAATACTCTAAGGCTTTCTTTTAGGATCACAATTCTTTATTTTATTTAGAAATTTATATAGGTAAGCTGTGCACTTCAACAAGCCCTCAAAGGAAGATTATTTATTTATATTTATTACTCCTGTATTTACATTAGGCGATTGAGAGGTACAAGCAGTGCATATTTTGCCTTTTTGAGAAGGTGCTATGCTCAACAAAGGGTATTGAGGCCACAGTTGGTAATCATTAGTAAGCCACTGTGGTCCCTCCAGCCAGAACTTCATTTTATCCAGATATTTGCTATAAGATAACCCTTTGGTTAGCATATCTGCTGGGTTATCTTCAGTGTGTACATAGTGGTATGCTACAGGTAACTTGAATTTCTTACTTATTTCAGTCTTCAGGCCATCAGCTTCTAACACTCTGTTTTTCAATAATTTGGATTTTACTTTAGTATCCTTAGTTAGAAGCCAATTTAGCACCACCTGAGCATCCACACAGATATTTATAAATTGAATTTGGATGTGTTGATGAGCCTCTAAAATTGTAGGTAAGCATTTGAAAGCTAATATCACACCCATGAGCTCTAGAGTGGGGATGCTGTGTTCATTTCTCCTATTTAATGGAGCTACCTTAGACTTAGAGTGTAGGTATGTACTTCTACCCTCTCCATCTAGAGCGTAGGCAACAAAGCCATACGCTTCAGCGGAACTGTCTCAAAAAATATGTAGCCCATATGTGTTTAGCTCGTTTAGAGCTTGTCTAGGAAATGATACTTCTGACAGCATCTCCAAGTCTCTACTTAATTTTTTCGTCTCAGTACAGATCTCTTCAGGAAGGGGTTCGTCCCAGCCTCCTTCTAGTTCCCATTTTTTCCTCATTAATAATTTTTCTCTTAAGGTCACAGGTAGAGCCAAATTCAAAGGATCAAATAGTTCGGAAGTTTGAGAAAGGACTTGTCTTTTTGTGTTTGCTTCTGGATTTATTTTGCATGTAGCTATGCTCAGTGAATCCTGCTGAACATTATATCTATACCCTAGCACCTTTTCTTCTTCGCTGGAGTGTTCTACT
Source organism: Eriocheir sinensis (assembly GCF_024679095.1). Lineage (NCBI taxonomy): Eukaryota > Metazoa > Arthropoda > Malacostraca > Decapoda > Varunidae > Eriocheir > Eriocheir sinensis. Next base: position 439,356 of record NW_026111619.1, on the reverse strand, counting down.
AATCTTCCATCACTTTCCATCTGTTCTCTCAATTCAGTTGAATTGGAATTCTAAGCTCTTAAGGTAAATCCACCTGCCTTCATTCTTTCATATGCCAGATTATATAATTTCTTAATTTCTGTTATTTCATTTCCTGTTACCAATAGATTATCTACATAAAAATTATTTGCCAATATTTTGCTTAATTTGTCATCAGGAAATGAACTTGCATGATGTTTCATCACATAGTGCAAGATGAATGGGGAAGAGGTGAACCCAAACACTATGGTCTTGAGCCTGTAGGTGACCAGTTTGTTGCCTCTTTTCCAAAAGAAGCAAAACCTGTTTTGGTCTACTTCATTTTTTAATTTAATCATCAAAAAGGCTTGTTTTACATCACTGAGCATGACTGATTTATTGGTGCGAAAATATAAAAGTAATTGAAGAATGTTATTCATTAAATCTACACCTGGGTAGGCAGCCTCATTAAGAGAAGGTAATTCCTTCTTGGTTTTTAATGAACAATTGAACACAGGTCTTATTTTAGTTGTTACTTGTTCTTCCATTTTGATGACAGGTCTATGAGGTATTCAAATCTTTTCATTATACTGAGAAGGGTTTACTTCAATTTCTTCTATTATGCCGTCAGCCAGCTGTTGGTCAAATACAGCTTGATGCTTTTCTAGTAACCCCTTTCTTTTTAAGTGGTCCAGAGTTCGGTCCAACACGTTAAGTGCAACAGAATGATTTGAAGGAACATAACCTATTTTGTCTGAATACCATGACAACTCAACATTATAACGACCCTCTTTGAAAGTAATACCATCTTCAAACTTTTTTTTTTTTTTTTTTTTACAGCTAAGGAGACAGCTCAAGGGCGCAAAGGAAGAAAAAAAAGAAAAAAAAGGCCCGCTACTCACTGCTCCCGAGCAGAGGTTAAAGGAGTGTCCAAAATCAGAGGTTAATTTCGGGAGGAGAGGTGTCCTGATACCCTCCTCTTGAAAGAGTTCAAGTCGTAGGCAGGAGGAAATACAGATAAAGGAAGATTGTTCCAGAGTTTACCAGCGTGAGGGATGAAAGAGTGAAGATGCTGGTTAACTCTTGCATAAGGGGTTTGGTCAGTATAGGGATGAGCATGAGTAGAAAGTCGAGTGCAGCGGGGCCGCGGGAGGGGGGGAAGCATGCAGTTAGCAAGTTCAGAAGAGCAGTCAGCGTGGAAATATCGATAGAAGATAGAAAGAGAGGCAACATTGCGGCGGAATTTAAGAGGTAGAAGACTATCAGTATGAGGAGGAGAGCTGATGAGACGAAGAGCCTTAGCCTCCACTCTGTCCAGAAGAGCTGTGTGAGTGGAGCCCCCCCACACATGAGATGCATACTCCATACGAGGGCGGACAAGGCCCCTGTATATGGACAGCAACTGTGCAGGGGAGAAGAACTGGCGGAGACGGTACAGAACGCCCAGCCTCGAGGAAGCTGATTTAGTAAGAGATGAGATATGAAGTTTCCAGTTGAGATTTTGAGTTAAGGATAGACCGAGGATGTTTAGTGTTGAGGAAGGTGATAGCTGGGTGTTGTCAAAGAATAGGGGATAGTTGTTTGGAAGATTGTGTCGAGTGGATAGGTGGAGAAACTGTGTTTTTGAGGCGTTGAAGGACACCAGGTTCTTCTTGCCCCAATCGGAAATAATAGTAAGGTCTGAGGCTAAGCGTTCTGCAGCCTCCAGCCTTGAGTCGTTAAGTTCCTGAAGGGTGGGTCTTCTATTAAAAGAAGTTGAATAATGCAGAGTGGAATCATCGGCGTAGGAATGGATAGGACAGTTCGTTTTGGAAAGAAGATCATCAATGAACAACAGAAAACGAGTGGGAGATAGGACAGAACCCTGTGGGACACCACTTTTAATAGATTTAGGGGAAGAACAGTGACCGTCTACCACGGCAGAAATAGAACGGTCAGAAAGGAAACTGGAGATAAAGGTACAGAGAGAAGGATAGAAACCGTAGGAGGGTAGTTTAGAAAGCAAAGATTTTTGCCAGACCCTATCAAAAGCTTTTGATATGTCCAGCGCAATAGCAAAAGTTTCACCGAAACGGCTAAGAGAGGATGACCAAGAGTCAGTTAAGAAGGCTAGGAGATTACCAGTAGAACGCCCCTTGCGGAACCCATACTGGCGATCAGATAGAAGGTCAGAAGTGGAAAGGTGCTTTTGAATCTTCCGGTTGAGGATTGATTCAAAAGCTTTAGATAGACAAGAAAGTAAAGCAATAGGACGGTAGTTTGAGGGATTGGAGCGGTCACCCTTCTTAGGTACAGGCTGTATGAAGGCATACTTCCAGCAAGAAGGAAAGGTAGATGTTGACAGGCAGAGGCGAAAGAGTTTGACCAGGCAGGGTGACAGCACGGAGGCACAGTTTTTAAGGACAATAGGAGGCACTCCATCAGGTCCATAAGCCTTCTGAGGATTGAGGCCAGAGAGGGCATAGAAAACATCATTTTGAAGAATCTTTATAACAGGCATAAAGGAGTCAGAGGGGGGATGAGTAGGAGGAATATGCCCAGAATCGTCCAGAGTGGAGTTTTTAGAAAAAGTTTGAGAGAAGAGTTCAGCCTTAGAGGTAGATGAGACGGCAGTGTTGCCGTCAGGACTGAGGAGTGGAGGGAAAGATGAAGAAGTGAAGTTGGAGGAGATGTTTTTGGCTAGATGCCAGAAGTCACGGGAAGAGTTAGAGAAAGCAAGGTTTTGACATTTTCTATTAATGAAAGAATTTTTGGCTAGTCGGAGAATAGATTTGGCACGATTTCGGGCAGAAATGTAAAGTTCATAATTAGCATTAGTTTGAAGGCTCTGGTACCTTCTGTGAGCTACCTCTCTATCATTGATAGCACGAGAACAAGCGTGATTAAACCAAGGCTTTTTAGCGTGAGGAGTAGAGAAAGAACGAGGAATGTATGCCTCCATTCCAGAGACAATCACCTCTGTGATGCGCTGAGCACACACAGAGGGGTCTCTATCCTGGAAGCAATAATCATTCCACGGGAAATCGGAAAAGTACATCCTCAGGTCGTCCCACCGAGCTGAAGCAAAATGCCAGAAGCATCGCCTCTTCGGTGGGTCCAGAGGGTGTACAGGAGCGATAGGACAGGATGCAGAAATAAGATTGTGATCGGAGGAGCCCAACGGAGAGAACAGTTTGACAGAATAAGCAGAAGGGTTTGAGGTAAGGAAGAGGTCTAGGATGTTGGGCCGATCTCCAAGACGGTCGGGAATACGTGTAGGGTGCTGGACCAACTGCTCTAGGTCGTTGAGGATAGCAAAGTTGTAGGCTTGTTCACCAGGATGGTCAGTGAAAGAGGATGAAAGCCAAAGCTGGTGGTGAACATTGAAATCTCCTAGGATGGAGATTTCAGCGAAGGGAGAGTGGGTCAAGATGTGCTCCACTTTAGAATTCAAATAGTCAAAGAATTTTACATAGTTGGTAGAGTTAGGTGAGAGATAAACAGCACAGATGTATTTAGTAATAGAATGACAGTGAAGTCTTAACCAGATGGTGGCAAATTCAGAAGAGTCAAGGTCGTGGGCACGAGAGCAAGTGATGTCGTTGCGCACGTAGGCGCAACATCCAGCTTTGGATTGAAATTTAGGATAGAGATAGTAGGAGGGAACAGAGTAGAGATTGCTGTCAGTAGCCTCAGAAACCTGTGTTTCGGTAAGGAAGAGAAGGTGAGGTTTAGAGGAGGAGAGATGATGTTCCACAGAATGAAAATTAGAGCGAAGACCGCGAATGTTGCAGAAATTGAGAAGAAAGAGGTTCGAGGAGTTATCAAGACACCTCTCGGGTCGGCAGCCAGAAGGGGAGTCCTCCATGGGGGAATTTGTGGTCCCCCCCCCCAGTCGGGGACTCCGAGGCTTGGTGTATGTGCGCCATTTTGAAATTTTAATTTTGGGAAAAGGTGTATATGTTGTGTGAATGCGGTGTGGTGTGGATAGAGAGAGGATCTGTCTTTAGAGAGCATGCTGAACTACTCTCCGGTGTTGGTGAGACAATAGGGAAACGGTTAGTGAGGACATGGGAAGGGTCTTTGGAGGGCTTCAGCTCCCTTCTCACCTCCCATATATACCTCACCGGGAGTGGCTTGCGCCCGTTCGGTAGGTGTCTTCCTACCTACTCCAGCCGCTTTATTTGTTCGCTTTCTAGGGACAATAGGTCTTGATCAGTGGTTTTAATTCCTAAGGACTCGAGACTAAAAAGATGTTCCAGTCCATTGTCCACTTCCGTGTCCTCTAGAAGGTGATCAAGTGGGTTGAAATATAATTTTATAGGGTCCAAAACGGCATTTACCATTGTTTTAGTTTTGTTGCATAGGTTTTTCTCATCCTTTTTTGTTAGGAGACGCATAACAAATTGTTGTTCTGCTGGACTCAAAAAGTTAAATACATTTCCAATGGGATCTACTTTGTTGTGCATAACTAAACATTTACCTCCTAATTTCTCTTGCCAGTACACTGATGACATAGACTGTAGTATGTCAATGCCTAGCAGCATATCAACTTGGATAGTTTCATGGTTCTTGGCCTCATAGAAGTGTTCATCCAACAATTTTATGTTATTTTCCTTGAATTTGCAAATGACTGCGTTCATCCCTGGAACGTAAAAATTAATGTCCAAGGTCTTGTCCACCAATAAGGGAACAAAAGTGAATCGATCTTCTAATTTAATCCCTGTAGCCATTTGTTTGAAGCTTTTTGTTTCTGCACCAATGTAGGTTCCAATATCGCAATGTAGGGAAAACAATTTATTCACATCTGGGCAAAGGTCTTTGGCAGCGGTTTCCGAAATATATGATCTTTGGCTTCCGGTATCAACAAGGCACCTAACCTTTCTACTCTTTCTGCCATTCTTTAAAGTTAAAGTCATCGTTGGCAGCAATTGGCAAGAGTCGAAACTTCTTTGAGCCAGGCACAAGCTTATATTTGTTAATTTGAGGTTTAGCTTTATCTTTCTTGTCGGCCGAGGTTACACAAGGGTGTAATATGTTCTTTGGACCGACAGACTCTGCATTGGTATCTAAGTTTACCCTGTTTTCCATAACAGCTGTTCTCATCGTGCCCCGAACCAGCACACCTGGTACACATAGATAATTCTTTTAGTCGGGCAATTTTGGCTTCCAAGTTGGTAAAGTTCGAGCATTGGCCCAAAGAATGCCCACCAGCCCCACATAACTTACAAGTTAATTCTGTGGAGAAGGATTTGTAATTTTGGAGTGTACCCTTTGGGGCTTGGGTTTCTCTGGCCTTCATTGGCGGTTTGTTTTCACCTGAGGAGGGCTTATTGTTGCCTTTATTAAAATTCTTAGGCTTTACTGAACAAGTTTTACTTAGAGTGGTGAGAACTCTGTGATAATTTTCAAAGATATCAGTTATGGTGGGGTAATTCTTGGATAGAAGACGAATAAATTCCCTTTTTACTGTTGCTGGCAATTTGTCAAAGATGATGTGGCTGATAAGGGAATGACCAGCTGAGTCTGGCTCCTGAAAGTTAAGGCCATGAGTCTTTAACTCGGCTAAATAGGCCCTTATCTCATTTATGAAAATCTTGGTGGAAGTATATTCAGGGTCAAATGAAGAGCTAGGATAAAATTTCATTATATTCTTATAAGTTTCATCAATAATGAATTCTTTGTCTAAAAATTCTTTCTCCAGCATTTGGACGGCTGTTTTGTAATTAGCATCCGTTATGGATAAATGTTTCACTACAGAGAGAGCATAATCTCTCAAATAGCCAATTAAATAGGCTAGATTGGTAACATCAGTCAGATGCTTTCTCGTCCCAATCACATTATTAAATTGGTTAAAAAAAGGTATTAAAAGCAAACTTGTCCTTCCCCTTTCCCGAAAATGTTCCACAATTCAATGGGGGAGGCTTACCTGCACTAAAATTCATCTGTGACATAAACTGCATCAGATTCTGTGAAGTAATATCACTTTGAGCACCTCTTAAATCCTGATCCTTATTAAGCTCAACATACCGATCTAATTATATTTCAATCTATAGTGAGAAATTCATTTGATCTTCCAACTCTGAGGCATAGTAAGTTTCATTCTTACTTTCAAGGTCTGTTTGATCCATTACTTTATTTATTGTGTCATCATAGTGTCTCACTTGTACCATTTCTAATTCTATTTTATTGGTCAAGCTCTTACTTAAGGAGGGTGTCAAGGGATCTGAGTTAATTCTTTCAATTGCTTAAGAAGGAGTGTTATTTTTCTTTTAAAGATTCCCCTGCTCCTTCTCAGGGTCTCGATTATCTCTTGGGGAACAGAGTCTTTAACTACTCCTTGGGTGGCTGCTTCCTCAGGGTTTAGCTTTGAATCCATTGTGGCAAATATAGAAGCAAGCTCAATTTTGATATAAACAATCTTAAAGGGTTTGCTTAATAGGGGTGGTTTCAATTAAAAGGGCAATTATAAAAAAAAGAGAGACCCCTAACTGTACAAGGAGGCAGTCCCGGACCGGCTAGTTGGCCCTCAATTGCCACTAGCTATTCAACTGAATAATGCTTCGGGCATCTGGGGGTCAACTACTTACTGCCGGTGTTCAAGGGCGTATTTTAAAACCACCCAAGACTGCATCCCCGTAGTACGTACCTCACCAAACCAGTTCCTCGCAAGTGAACCACACCCCCGAGATACTGAGGGTGGTCGAGGAGGAAGGGTCGAAGTACCATTAAGCAACTCATATCACCCGATCTCTGAACCCGTTTGCTAGAACCAACTCGTGGTCCCAACTCCTAAACCGAGACAGATCACGTATACATAAGAATGACCAAACAGTAACACTTTCATCTTTACTTTATGCTGCCTCAGGGGATGAACTAACACGGCTGTACTCTTTGCTAAATTCAACTGAATCTAGCAAAGAGCAGTTGATGTACTTACTCACTTCTTTTGAAAATATTGCACTACTTTTGAAAATATGTTGTGATACAGTGAATTCGCCGTACCCAACGGTTATGTTTCTCGCAAGACACTAGAACTGCACCACGACAACTCCACAAAAAAGACACACAAACCACTTACCACTAATTCATCAGGGGTGCCGGGCTTTCCCCTACAAGCACCTCCTAGCGTTGCAACGATAATCCTAACAGGCCTAATAGTAATATCTATTTGTAATCACTGTAGGAGGCACTTATCTTTCGAAGGGTTTCAAAAGTAGTGGTCTCTTGAATTAAGTTTTGGAGGAGTCCTGTAGTCCTCGGGACTAAGTTTAAGTCAGCACTGTCGCGAGTTAGTGTGGGGCGAAGCGCTGAAGGTGTTGTTTGCTAGAGAGCAGGTGATGTAGTGGGCCAAAAGCCAACCACGTTATTCCTTTGATTGTAAATGTGTTTAGTCTTCAGGCAGTGAATACGGTGATACTGTCTCGGTCTGGGAGCCGATGAGCGAAGCATGTAAGTACCATCCAAGGCTTATTTGAGCTCAGACGACACTCTTAGTTGGCTTGAACTCTTGGCCCGAGACTAGTTCATAAGGGAAATAGTTAATTTGTCTAATCCCCTGGTTAATTGACCTAATTCCTAACACCGTTTGCCATAGAAGTGGCTTGCAGGGAAGGATTAAAGCACTTGTGCACCTACTCTTGGATATACGTTCTGTTCACTCCCGATGCAGCAAAGTGGCGATCAATACGTTTCTTGAATGAGTTGATGCTCTCTGCGCTAACCACTTCTGGATGGAGCTGGATGGAATACACTAACACTACAGAGAGAGACAGATCGAGAGACTTATTAGAACCTTTGCTGGAGTGAGCTAGATGTAATACACTAACAGCAGAGTGAGAGACAGAGAGAGCTATTAGAACCTTTGCTAGGGTTGGATGGAGCTGGATGGGATACACTAACACTACAGAGAGAGACATATAGAGGGATTTATTAGAACCTTTGCTAGGGCTGGATGGAGCTGGATGGGGTACACTAACACTACAGTGAGAGTCTTATCTAGTGACTGATTAGAACCTTTGCTGGGGTTGGATGGAGCTGGATGGGATACACTAACAACAGAGAGAGTGACATGGATAATAGTGGAGATAATTAGTGGCTGATTTTGATCATGAATGTGATAATGAGTAATGATGAAGATGATGAAAATAATGAGGAGGTCAGACAGAGAAATAAATAGGGATAGTTATTAGAGCCTTTGCTGGAGGTGGATGAAGTGGATGGGGTACTCTAACAATAGATAAAATTAAATATGGTGAATTAAGTGTATGGCTGTGATGATGATGATGAGGAGGAGGAGGAGGAGGAGGAGGAAGAGGAGAAGGAGGAGGAGGAGGGAGAGGATGAAAATGATGGTACACTAACAGCAGAGAGCAACAGATGAGGAACAGTGGACTAATATTGACTGATTGTGATGATAATTGTGATGATGATGATGAGGGCGAGGAGGAAAACTATGGTACACTAACAGCAGACAGACAGGATGAAAAAGTAATTGTAATTGTAACTGTAATTATTTTTTTCAAGTGTAATTACTCCAACCCTGGTGACGAGTGCCCCGCCTGCCTGCCCGTCCGCTCGCCTGGCTGCCTACTCTCCTCCTCCTTCCAGCGTGCCAGTGCCAGACCTCCAGCCGGCTACTGAAAGTGAATCAGCTCAGAAGTACCAGCGAGTGGGCTAGTATGTCACCCCCTTTTTCTCTCTTCCTCCTCCTTCTTCCCCCTCCCTCACTCTCTCTTCCTTTGCCCTCTCACATATCCAGCCTCACTATATTGTTCAGCCAGGTCTAGTTTAGTCTTCATCCATCTCTTCTTCACCCTGTTCTTGCATCCATGTCTTTAGTATGTCGCCCGCCACGCCCCTTCCTCTCCCCTCTCTCCCCTCTCTTTCTCTCCCCCTCGCCCACTCAGACATCCAGCCTCACAATATGGTTCATCCAGTTCTAGTTTAGCTCTCATCCATCTCTTCTACACCCTCTTCTTGCATCCATGTCTTTAATATGTCACCCACCACGCCCCTTCCTCTTCCTCTCTCCTCTCTCGTTCGCCCTCCCTGACATCTAGTTCCACCATATGGTTCATCCGCTCCACTTTAGTCGTCATCCACTTCTCTCGTAACCCTTTTGTTGCATCCATGTCTTAAGGTTGATGGATAAGACTTCATTATTGACTATATTTTTTTTTTCTCGTATGAACTCGGATGAAAAAAACTTTCCTTTGCGTATGACAATGCCACGCCCAGCACCCGATCTTTCCTTCTCCCTTCTTCCCTTCTTCCCTTCTTCCCTTCCTTCCTTCCTTCCTCCCTCCTCTTCTCCTCCATTGCTTCTTTCTTCCTCCTCCCTCCCTTCCTCTTTTCCTTCTCAATTCCTTCTTTCTTTTCCCCTTCCTCTGTTCCTTCGTTTCCTCCTAGCTTCAAAGACATATCAACACAGTATATACCCTACCCTTAAATAAACCCTCCAACCCCCTCTACCCCTCCCTCTCTGACATCACAACCCCCCCCCCCCCCACACACACACACACCTGTACACGCCACGCACGCACACACAGCCAGCCAACCATCCACGTGTACATGCTTTTTGTTTGTTTGTTTTATGGACGAAGACTACGGACAATGAGACGCTCGTAAAACACTCTTATACTCCACCGGGACCTCAAGACCTGTATCGCAAATGGGTACGGTGGATGAGTTTTTGGTGCGTGGAGAGCGAGAAAAACTGGATATGGAAGTGGGTGAGTGGAACGACCTCAGCGGTACCCTTGTGATCGCGGCAAATGAGACTGAGAGTATAAAGGGAAAGATACTGTAGGTGTGTTTATGAAGGGGATGATATGGTACACAGAATGGGTTAAGAAATAGTTCGTGTACGTTCATTAGGCCTTTTGCAGACACTTTATATCTCTGGAAAGGCAGGGTACTGGAGGTGTTTTTACGGGCGAGGATGTTATGACTAAGAAATGGTTCGTGCACGTTCTTTAGGCCTTTTGCAGACACTTTATATCTCTGGGAAGGTATTGTATGTGTGTTTATGGACAAGGATGACATGGTGCAGATATAAGGTTAAGAAACGGTTCGTGCACGCTCAATAGGCCTTTTGCAGACTCCTAATATCTCTGGGAAGGTATTGTAGGTGTGTTTATGGACAAAAATGATACAGAATAGGCTAAAAATGGTTAGTGTACGTTCATTAGGCTTCTGCAGACTCCTAATATCTCTGGAAATGTACTGTGGGTGTGTTTGTGGCCAAGGATGACATGGTACACAGAATAGGTTAACCACAGCAGTGTTCCCCTCTTCCCTCCACGGCAGTTCCACACAACTCTTATGACACACTGCTGCCACCTTGATAAATCATGTATAATGTATTCATAATGTATAATTCAGCCTCGAGAATGCCAGACGATAGGGGAGGGGAAAGGAGGGGAAGGGCAGAACGGTGTGTATATTGAAGGAGAGTAATTTGTCCTGTTTTTCTGCACCTTCGTGACTCAACAAAAGGAAAAAACTCATATCAATAGAAAAAAAAAAAGAGAAAAGGGGGAAAAATTAGGAGGGAACGAAAGAATGAAAATAAGAAAATGAAACGAAAAGAACGAAAGAAAAGAAAAATGAAGAGAGGAGGAAGGATGATAAAGAAAAAGGGAAAGAAAGTGACAGAAAAAAAAGGTTAAATACATATATGAGAAAAAGTTTTAGTTATTCAAGACGCCATTGGAAGATAAATAAGAGGGAACACAAGAAACAGAAACAGGTAAATAGATAAATAAAACAGCTAACATTTGAACGACTACTCATGAAACGACCTCCACTAGAAACCAACACGCCGCTAAAACATAACCAAACAAATAAACTAATAAATAAACACCCAAAAAACACGCACAGCTAAACATTGTAATCCCCACACATAAAACACCAGCCGCATGCAATAGCCGCCCATCACGCCATACCTATAAACAGCTAAACAAGTAAATGGAAAGATTAATATAACACGCGCATGTAAACAGTTTAATGGCTCGACATAAAGCACCACCTGTAGCCAGCACGCCGCTAGCATGATGCACTCCCCCGTGACTCACGGAGCGGCGGCCACAGAGTTATATAGAGGGTTCTACTCCAGTCTCTAGCCACGGTGAGAGGTGAAGCCACTGCTCCTGCCTGTAACTCTGTGCTCGGCCGCCACAGGGTGACGGATTGGCGACCTTTTCATGATTCCACATGTTCACACTTAACCACTATTAGCTAGCCACCATTATGATATTTTGGAAAACCGAGCCGATCATCGTGTTGATGAGACATTGCTGCATATCATCATCACAAATGTATTGCACTTAGGTAAACACCTACAATAAAATAATGAGAAAAATACATGGTAGTGAATAAACATTTTTGCTAACCTTTTTTGCTTCAACTCCTTGTCCTTCATGTACTTTTTATTGCATTAGATTTTCGTTTACAGTTTCAAATTCAGCACATCTTTCCGATTCAGATGGTATATGACATGTGCCAATGTAAGAATAAACAGGGGTAAAAAATGGACAAGAAATTAACAAGTCTTTCTGACAGAGGATCGCCGAGGCGCTGCTAACTTGATAATAGCAGTAGCAGACATAACTATGTGATGTTAAATTTCTGTCTGTCTCGCCATCCGTCACCCTAAGATGGCCGCCAGTTGCTTCAAAATCCAGGCTCTGGGAACCCTCTATGTATTTAACTCTGTAGGGACGACAGAGCGGCCAGGGCAGCGGCATCAACGGACGGGCACCACGCAGCTGTTTTTCCTCTCTCGAACGGGGTGACATTTACGTGTTTTATAATGAGTAACGCGCTTAGCAGTTATGCATCTCTCTCATCATAAGTGACTTAGAGCCGAGTAATGACGTAGGTGAGAGCCGGCTGTGATGTTGTTGTGTCTATTAGTGAGCCAGAAGTGTGTTTTAATTTGTTGTGTTCACGTAGTTGTAGTTAGAATTTACAGTCGCCGGTACAAAATTAACTACTGTATGAAAATAGCTGCGTATGTGAGAGCCGGCAGCGTTGATGTGTAATAGCTGCTCAGATGTATGTTCTAACTTGTATATACGCAGCTGTAGCTGTATTCTAACTGTCGCAGGTAGAAATTTGAACTGATGTATGGAAATCCCGCAGAGTTTATCAGATTTGAAGCCAGGGTGGTGGTGGTGTCTTGCTTCGATATCTATATTTCTTCTTGTTATATTTACTTACTTGTAGTTCCATACTTTTTACAGTAGAGGGGATAATCGAGGGAAAAAATAAAAGTAATGTAAGAAAACCGACGCAAAGTTTAAGGTACTGAATCATAATCGCTCTGTCCTGCTTTTCTTTTCTTCTACGCTTGCCCTAAAGCGCCAGTAGGCTTTCTTGACGGGTGGATGGAGGTACATCAGTAGAGGGACATTAATGGAGGTACACGAACTCGCGATCTGAAGTTGAAAAAGCCAAGTTGATAAAAATAAGCAAGTGCAGAGATTTAGCATCACTTATGAAACTGATGTCAGACGCTCCGTCTGACATCAGTTTCATAAGTGATGCTAAATCTCTGCACAAGGGCACTCATCAAGTTAAAGAAAAGATGGCGACAGTAAGATATGGATATGAAGGAAGGGCAATGGTTACGAGTTATTACTAGGACTGAAATCTTGTAAACTCTGCGGGGTTTTCTTGCGTTAGTTTAATTTTTTGCACTCGACTGCCTCTGCTGTATGTAATAAAACTACAATTAGGTAAATTTCTCTCTCTCTCTCTCTCTCTCTCTCTCTCTCTCTCTCTCTCTCTCTCTCTCTCTCTCTCTCTCTCTCTCTCTCTCTCTCTCTCTCGTTCGGTAAATTGCGAAAAGGGGGTCGCAGAAGGTCTAACTATCGAGATGCTTACGGCAAACATGTTGGGGAGGCGGTGGCCGAGTGGTCAGCGTGGATGTGGTAATCCCGAGGACCCGGGTTCAAATCCCATCGCAAGACGCTGACAATTTTCAACCATCGTCAAGTGGCGGAAGGCTACCTACGTGCTGCCCCAGATCTATAATTTACCTTTACTTCACCGACTCCAGCCAAGAGGAGCACCGGGGGCCAGCATGGGCCAAGCAAGAGTCAGATATCACGGCAATCACTATAAATAAAATTCACCTGCGCCGCTAACGTTCTGGGGCCGTCCACTACTACCCCAAAGGAGAGCGAGCCTACCGGTGCTATGGCCATGTAAAAAAAGAATAAAAGGGCTTCGCAGAGATAGTGTTTGACCGACAGACAGGATTTGACCGACAGAACTGAAGAAAACAAAAACACTGCAGTAATTCATGCCATTAGCTCGCCGCGTTAATAATGAAACGAGTCTTTCTTTATCTTTTGCTGTTTTACACGTCGAGGCAGATAAAACATGGAGAAGACTGAGTGCTCGCTAATTAATGCACATCAACCAATACAAAAAAATAGAAAAAATGAATCAAAGAATGGACCGAGACAAACGACAGCTAAGACACAAATCACAAACACTCAAACCACGCTGCGGAGAATAACAAAAGGAACAACAAAAACTGAGGAATTAAAAATAAATACAAGAATAGACATTGACAAATGACTTCTCGAACAAAACAAAAAAAAAGTCAAATAATGCTTAGGAAAAAAACAAAATAAATAAAACAACTACAAATGATGATAAGAACCATTTCCTGTTTCGTCACGCTACCGATGCTTTCTTTTTTATTATTTTCTTGCGCCGAGAGACCAAGAAGGAGGAAGACAGAAGAGAGAGGGAGGAAGAGAGGAAGGGAAGGAGGATGAGTGGTGCTTGATGGCGGAAGAAAGGGAGAAGAAAAGATGGAAATGGGGGAGAGGGAAAAGATGAGAGGGAGGATACGCAAGAGGAAGAGAGAAACACAGATGAATGGGTGGAAGAGATGGAGGGAAGAAAGATGAGTGATGCTGCAAGAGAGAGAGGGAGTGTGAGTGTACCTTACTGACGGGAGGGAGGGAGATGAATGTAGAGGAGATGGAGAGAGGAGAGAGGGAGTGTGAGTATACCTTACTGACGTGAGGGAGGGAGATGAATGTAGAAGAGACGGAGAGAAGAGAGACGAGAAGGAGGCTGAATGTAGAGGAGATGGAAAGAAGAGAGACGAGAGGGAGGCTGTGTAACGCTGAGGCTAAGTGAGTGGATGGGTGGAAGGAGATGGGAGAAGATGACTGTAGCGTGGTGGAAGAGATGGAAGGAAGGGAGATGAGAGGGATGCTGGGTAACGGGAGGAGGGAGTGTGTGGATTGGTGGAAGAGGGGGAAGGGAGAATATATGTGTGGAGGCAAGGAAGAGAGATAAAGATAGTGGGTTAAGGAGAGGGACAAAAGAAGAGGGGTGTTATGTGGTGGTGAGAGGGTTACCTGAGAGGGATGGGTGAGAGGGATAGGTGAGTGGGAGTTAGTGTGTGGGAGCGAGGGTGAGGGAGTGAGGGAGCGGAGAGGAGAGTGGTAAGGAGAAAAAGAAAAAAAAGAGCTGCTACTTGGCAAGACAATACGAACCTACTTTAAGCAACTCCGCACTTTTCTTTTCCTTTTCCTGGCTAACCCGCTCCGCCCTCCCTGCTCTCCTATGGTTAAGAAAGACTGTGTGAGCTCGGTTGCTGGGCGAGTCGAGGGAAGGGAGGGAAGAGGCAGAGTTGCCTGGAGACGGTAGAGTTGGTAAGTGGATTGGTTAGTGAGTGGAGGCAAGGAGAAGGAGGGAGGGAGGAAAGTCGAGTAGCGCAGTGTTGAGGGTGGTGTGTGGGTGGGTTTGTGGGTGGATGGAGGTGAGGGTGGAGATGGATGTTGTTTGCAGAGGGAGAGGGGAGGTTTGTGGGTGGCAGGACGGGAGGACAAGGGTGGGCGGGGCGGTGGGTGGTGGGTTAGTGGGTGGAGGCGAGGGTGGAGATGGGTGTGTCAATGGAATGATGGGAGCGGTGGCCGAGTGGTCAGCGTGCGGGAGTGGTGAGCCTGAAGGCCCACGTTCGAGTCCCACCGAAGCACGCTGACAATTTTTAACCTTCGACGAGGTGTGGAAGCCCACCCACATGATAGCCAGGTGAATTAACCCTAACTTGAGCGGCCTCGTTCAGGTGGAGCACCCAGGGGCAGCATGGGCCAGGCAAGAGTCATACATCACGGCAGCCACTCTAAATAAAATTCGCTGAAATTGTGCCTGCAACGCTAACTGGCTGGCGTCGTCCAAGGAACCCTTTAAGAGAGCCTGCCGGCGAAATAAGCAGCACCTAAAAGAAGGTGGTTAGGTGAGTCGGTGAAAGGTTGCTACAGTGGGTCAGTGGGTGGGTGAATGGGTGGATTAGTGGGTGAGTGGAGGCAGCGGGCGCGCGGCACGGCAGCTCTCCCACCAGGAGCCTCCCTCGCCTGTCGTGTGTTGGACAGTTACTGAAGCAGCGAGGCTCAGGCTGAGGGCACGCGCTAGGCTGGGACGGTGTGGCGGGGGGGGAGGGGGGGGGGCGGTGGAAGAGGAAGGGGCTGAAGCATTTTGGGAAGGGAGCTCTGCATCCACCCTGAAGCACCGCATCACCACCACCACCACCACCACCCAGGGCTGGAGTGGGTACAAGCGTGGTGTATTCGGATAGGTATACTTCTCGAAAGTATTCATGAGTACTTTTTATTGGAAAATATTTTCTAAACGTAAGTGGGTATGCCACTGTGCTAAAGTTATGCAACAGTAAAGTGAGGTCATGAACAGTGCCATGGCTGGTGCCAGCATTCAGTACAGGGGTGTCACCTCACAACGTGAAAAGAACAACGGCTGTTATTTCTGGTAATAATATTTGAAGTTTTCGTCAGATTATTCGCAGAATACGAATATTTTTCCCTTCTATTCGAATACCAATGAGAATACTTTGATTTCCATCAATAATTATTCGAATACGAATAGTACACCCAAATACGGTATTCGAATGTCTACTCGAATACGAATACTCCATCCCTGCTCTTACCTTTGTGCTTGTACTTTTTTTCCATATAGATATTTGTTTTTTTACTCCTTTTCGTTACTTATTTTTTTCTTCAGTTTATATATACCAACACCTGAGACGGTCCCGTAAAACTGTTCATGACCTGACGCCTGCCGGAGACAGTGAAGCTGCAGACGAGGCGACCTCCGAGTTGCGGGAAGCCTCTGATTAAGGAACTGGTGCTAGCGACGAGGTGACCTCCGAGTTGCGGGAAGCCTCTGTTGGCACTATTACTACCGTATATCTTATCTTTTCTGTTCTTATTGTCTAGACATTATGTTACTGTTATACTTCCCACACGCTGCACTTTCGTTTTTATCGTATCAGTAATGCTAGTAATGCTGATAATACTGCTACAACTCCTCCTCCAACAACTAATACCACCATACTACTTCTACTACTACTACGTACTACTACTACTACTTTTGCTACGGCTATTACTACTACTGCTGCTGCTGCTACTATTACTACTACTACTACTACTACCTCTTCTACTACTTCTACTACTACTATTACTATGTACTGCTACCAATAACAACAAGAAAGGCAGCAGCTCCTCCACCGCCATTATTCGCACACTGTTGGTAGGGCAACAACGAGAAGGGCAGGGATGGATGGAGGGAATACAAGAGTTGTGTGTTCGAATACGAATACTTCAAATTCCGACGAATACGAATACGCATTCGAATACACTGAAATGTTTTTAATTCGAATACAAATACGAATACTTCTTGAAAGTATTCATGAATACTTTTTATTGGAAAATATTTTCTAAACGTAAGTGGGTACAGCACTGTTCTAAAGTTATGCAACAGTAAAGGGAAGTCACGAACAGTGACATGGCTGGTGCCAGCATTCAGTACAGGGGTGTCACCTTACAACGTGCAAGGAACAACGGCTGCTATTTCTGATAATAATTTTTTTAAGTATTCGTCAGATTATTCGCAGAATACGAATACTTTTCCCTTGTATTTGAATACGAATGGGAATACTTTAATTTCCATCAATAATTATTGGAATACGAATATGAATACACAAAGTACCGTATTCGAGTGTATTATACTATGAATACCGAGCATGAGTACGTCATCCCTGCCACAACCACCATCACCACCGCGTCACCACCCCTTCACCACCAGCCACTTGAATAACTAACCAAACTACATCACGCAGGCATTCAAGACACCAAGAAAGCAGGCAAGCATGCAGACAGGAGCAAGCAGACAACTCCAACACACTATAACTGCTAACACTGCCACAACAACCACCGCCACTACCACCGCGTCCCCGGTGTTTCAACCCTACACTACCACCACCACAACCACCAACGTAACCTCGACCACCACCCTAATATGATCAACCACTACCATCACCGAGTTACCATTGCTTCATCCTTACACTACCACCACCACCACCACACCCTACCACAACCACCACCAGTACCACTTAGCGCGCGCACTCCACTCATCCATGACTCGCCCGCCGCCACACCCTCCTTCTCGCCCGCACACACGCCTTCCAGTCCTCGGGCGCGGCGTGACGGAGGCGAGGACTAATGTGATATACGGAGACTTGCGAGATTCGACAATACCATTAGGGAAATGACGGCGGCGTCCCTGAAGCGGCCTCAGTGACGGAGTGAGTGGAGGGAGAAAGAGAGAGGCGGGGAGAAGAAGGGAAGATGGGGGGAGGGAAAACAACTGGAGGGAAGAGAAGGGACGGGAGGTGGAGGAGGAAGAGGGTGGAGGAAGGGGGCAAAAACAATTGGTGGGTAGGAGGAAAATGAGAGGGAAGGAGGTGGGAAGGGGTTGATGAGAAGATTATATGAGGAGGAGGAACAGGAGGAGGAGGAAAAGAGGGAGAGAGAGAGGCAAGAGATTGGTTAAAAGAGGATTGCAGAATGGCGACAATGAAGATGAGGTGGAGGAGGGCGAGGTGGAGGAGGAGGAGGAGGAGGAGGAGGAGGACGAAGGGAGAAATGTGGATAAAATAAAGAGGTGGAAGTGAGGAAAAAAAATGTTAATGTAAAAACGGTTGAAGAACTAACCAAAAGAGAAGCAAAGAAAGATGACGAAAAAATTAAAAATAAGAGACATGAAGCGTGGCAATGCTGTTCTTTCTATCCACAAACCCTTCTTCCAAAAACTTATTCCTGCTATAGCCGTGCTCTTGACTACAGAAACTAGGAGGGAAAAAAGAGTTACTGGAGGGAAGAAGAACGGGAGAGAATGGCAGATAAAATAGAAGGTAGGAGAGAAAAAAAAACGGATCTGGGAGGAAGAGAAGAGGGAGAACGCGAGAAAGAGCTGGTGGAAGAAAATAATTAAGATGAGGAAGAATAACGAAAACAAATAATACGAAGAAAACAAAGAATGCAAGAAGAAAAGAGGGTGGTCAGAGGTGCACCGCGGGGGAGAAAACGTAGACGCCGAGGTGAAGTTTATATATATCCTACTGATTGAGAAGTTTATATATATCCTACTGATTGAGAAGTTTATATATATCCTACTGATTGAGAAGTTTATATATATATCCTACTGATTGAGAAGTTTATCTATATCCTACTGATTGAGAAGTTTATATATATCCTACTGATTGAGAAGTTTATCTATATCCTACTGATTGAGAAGTTTATATATATCCTACTGATTGAGAAGTTTATCTATATCCTACTGATTGAGAAGTTTATATATATCCTACTGATTGAGAAATTTATATATATCCTACTGATTGAGAAATTTATATATATATCCCACTGATTGAGAAGTTTATATATATCCTACTGATTGAGAAGTTTATATATATCCTACTGACTGAGAAATTTATATATATCCTACTGATTGAGAAATTTATATATATCCTACTGATTGAGAAATTTATATATATCCTACTGATTGAGAAGTTTATATATATCCTACTGATTGGGAAGTTTATATATCTCCTGCTGATTGAGAAGTTTATCTATATCCCACTGATTGAGAAATTTATATATATCCTACTGATTGAGAAATTTATATATATCCCACTGATTGAGAAATTTATATATATCCTACTGATTGAGAAGTTTATATATATCCTACTGATTGAGAAGTTTATATATATCCTACTGATTGAGAAGTTTATATATATCCTACTGATTGAGAAGTTTATCTATATCCTACTGATTTCGAACTATCACAAATCAGCGATAAATGCAAATCCTGTTCTGGTTCCCGTCATAACGAAGGGCGGAGAGGAAGGCGTGTAGCAAGGCCAAGGTGACACGTAGCACGCGCGCACCTGAGGACGCGGCGGTAGGGAGCTAATCACAGGTGGGCCGCGGCGGGTGACTACGGACAAACAGGTAAAGAACATAAGCGAGAGTCGAGGTAGAACACATTATAGGATTTTTCTGTGATTATTTAAGAGATATGTACCTTTACACACTCTCTCTCTCTCTCTCTCTCTCTCTCTCTCTCTCTCTCTCTCTCTCTCTCTCTCTCTCTCTCTCTCTCTCTCTCTCTCTCTCTCTCTCTCTCTCTCTCTCTCTCTCTCTCTCTCTCGAAAACCTCATCTCTTCCTCTCGTTCCACTACTCTTCGTTTTTTCTTCTCCTTCCTTCGCCTTCTCATTCTCCTGCTCCTCCATCTCCCTCCTTTACTACCTTTCCTTCTTTACTGTCTACCTCCTTTTCTTACCATGTTCTTGTTATTTCCTCCACCTCTTCCTCCTCCTCCTCCTCCTGTGTTCCTAGCGAGAGTACAATTGCTAAACAAAATGTAACGTTGAATCTTGTCAGGTTAGGAAATATAAACGCCAGTCTTCGCCGAGTTCATTAGAGGCGGCGGTAAACGGCTCGGGCTTAGTTCAACATTCCTTGCTTCCGTCACCTGTTTGTGCACTCGGGATGAAACAAAAAAATAATAGAAAGATAAGTTTAGACCGGTGGCAGGTTTTGTAGTTTTTTCTTTCCATTTTGAGAGCGAGGAGAGAAACTTAAGTGTGTAGAGGTGAAGAGACGTCAGTGGAATGCATTAAGTAAATAAATAAATAAATAGGTGATACAAAAAAAACATTAGACTGCCTTAAGATTTACAAAAAGCGAACACACGATTATTATTTTTGAGGTGCCTGAATAATTTTTTGAAAACCTACATGTACTTCTCACAACAACAACAACAAAACACAGAAAATAGCGTTACCTAACAGGGCGGCAGACTGAACTCCGTAACCCGAATGGGCTAAACTAGAACAAAGTAGAGACAGTGCCAGCAACAGGATATCTCAAGCATCATCAATCTCGTGACGCACCATTTTCAACAGGATCCAACGCTGCTTTAAGTAGCATCAACTCCTGGGACGCATCGGTCAGCCAAAATAAAGTAGAGTGCGTGGCAGCAACGGGATCTCTCAGGAGTCAGCAATTCCGTAACGCACCATTTTCTAGCAGGAGGCAAAACTGCATTACATAACACCGACTCCTGGGACGTAGATACGAGCCAAAATAAAATCAAGGAGAGAATGCGCCAGCAACAGGATATCTCTGGCGTCCTCTCTCGTGACGCATCATTTTCCAACAGGATCCAAAACTACATTACATAACACCAACTCCTGGTACGCATGCACGAGAAACAATACACTAAAGTAGAGGTTATGCCAGCAACGGGGATATCTCTGGCGTCCTCTCTCGTGACGCACCATTTTCCAACAGCATCCAAAACTACATTACGTAACCGACTCCAGGGACGCAGATATAAGCAAAACTTTTACAATATTTCCTTTTTCTCTTTTCTCTTGACAGCTTTTACTCTTGTTTATATGGGATCGCTATTTCGGGGGGTTGAGGATCGGGGTGTTGAAGCTCTTCCTGACGTCCGCGGCGCCACAGGGATTCGAACCTCCTGGCCTTGACCCTTCACTTCCATGACTTGACGCTCTAACTGAGGCTGACCCACCAGACGGCCGCGCCCAGACTTTTGCTATACTTTACCCACTTTTGGAAATTTGCGATTGAGTCCTGTTACATCATCTTGATCTTGAAGGTAATCCTGGTAACCTCGACTATACTAGTTTTTCCTGTAGTTTACAGCTTTTAAATATTTGTGCTTGTCTAATTTGGTACTCTTAATCATGAAAGCAATTCTGGTAATCTAGAGTATACAAACAGAAGGCAGGCACGAAAAAAGAACTAAGCAAGAACTGTTGAATCAATCCTCCTCCTCCTCCTCTGAAGACTGACAGACGAACAAGGGAAGGAGAAGCACGATTAAGTATGGGCCGTCGCACGAAGAAAGAACTAAGCAAGGAATGTTGAATCAATCCTCCTCCTCCTCCTTCGAAGACTGCCAGACGAACAAGGGAAGGAGAAGCACGATTAAGTGTGGGCCGTCGCACGAAGAAAGAACTAAGCAAGGAATGTTGAATCAATCCTCCTCCTCCTCCTTCGAAGACTGACACACAAACAAGGGAGGGAGACGTACGATTAAGTTTGGGAGGTTTAAAATCCCCACCTCGAATGTACTCAGGCGAAGGGTGGCGTTGATGCTTCCTAACCTGGTGAGATTCGACAGTTTGCAGGGAGATGGCGGCGCAAGATCAATAGTCACGGCAATGAGTGCATGCAGGAGTAATATTCTGCGAGGGAATACAGGCAGACTCTTTACAAGTGATGCTTGGCGGCTAAGGCTTTGCGTAACCTTCTGTTTTGATATTCTTTTTCATGTGATAATGACCGAGTAAATGTAGTCCAATCTTCGTTCGTCAATTTATGTCAAGGTAAAAAGGACAATGGGCTGCCTCACCACCACCACCACCACCACCACCACCACACTCATCATCATTGTCATCATCGTCTGCATCACTACAATCATCACCTCTATTACTACCATCACCACCACCACCACCACACTCATCATCATTGTCTGCATGACTACAATCATCACCTCTATTACTACCATCACCACCACCGTCATCATTGTCATCATCCTCAACACTACCATCACCATCACCACCACTACCTCCACTATGGTAAGCTATCACCATCATCACCACTATCTTCATCATTGTCACCATCATCACCATGTCTCCCACTACCATCATCACGACTATTTCAGCGATGAACACAAGCTATCACCATCATCACCACTATCTTCATCATTGTCACCATCATCACCATGTCTCCCACTACCATCATCACGACTATTTCAGCGATGAAACAAGCTGCCACCATCATCACCACTATCTTCATCATTGTCACCATCATCACCATCACAACCTCCATCACCACCATGACCTTCAGGCGCCCCAGTGCCAGCATCACCATTACCATCGCCACCACCAATACAACCTTCCTCAATCATCACTTTCACCACCACTACCACTATCACCACCACCATCACCACCACCACTATCACCACCATCACCACCACCACTATCACCGCCGTCACCATCTGTCTCACAGTTAGTCTGTACGTTATTTATTTATGGAATATATATATATATATATATATATATATATATATATATATATATATATATATATATATATATATATATATATATATATATATATATATATATATATATATATATAATACGACTGCATGGTGTTATGAGAGGCCTGGTATCAAGGCGTAAAAAACAAGAGGTGGAACCGTTCACCCCCCCCTCTCCACCTACTGCGCATGTGACGTCACGATCTGGAAAAGAGAGAGAGGGGTAGGCAGGGGGTGAAAGAAAATGGTACGGTAATGGTATTCTAATGTAATTTAGAAGTCGCGCCTGATACGTACGTTGGTGACCCTCCCCATCCCATTACCAAATGTCTGTCACTTTATTTCAGGAACAGACAATGGCAGTATACGTATCTGTACAAAATTTACACGCTGCTTGGTAACCATATAACCAGATAGGTGGGCTGACTAGCTGCTGGCAAATAGTCTCCCTTATATCTCATGCATGGGTGGTTGTCTGTTGGTCTGGGACATGACATAGGGAGCTTCCATGTAGGAGCAGGCGTTGGACTATGTGTGTGTGTGTGTGTGTGTGTGTGTGTGTGTGTGTGTGTCCTCTATGCATATCTGCATGCATCTTTACCAAACCTGCCATGTGTGTGTGTGTGTGTGTGTGTGTGTGTGTGTGTGTGTGTGTGTGTGTGTGTGTGTCCTCTATGCATATCTGCATGCATCTTTACCAAACCTGCCATGTGTGTGTGTGTGTGTGTGTGTGTGTAAGTAAGTAAGTAAGTAAACATTTATTGCCATAAGAATATACAATGCCAAACACACACATATATATATATATATATATATATATATATATATATATATATATATATATATAAATATATATATATATATATATATATATATATATATATATATATATATATATATATATATATATATATGGTCCGTCGAGCAGAAGCTTCATAACGGGCATATTTCAATCGAATATTAGACAATGAAGAAATTTATATTAAATCAATTATCAGTTGCCAAAATTCTATTGTACAGAGTTAAGGCTGCATAATCAATATAGAGTAAATTAGTAAGGTCTTCATCCTTTGGGAGCCTATGAAATCGAAGAGAAGTCCCTCTTGAGTACACTGACGTGCACCCATTCACCATACAACTTGCTGGCATAGCAAGGTTATGAAGCGCTCGACATGCACTCCCTGGCCTCCCGACCAGCACTGCTGCTGCCTGCACTGGCGGACCTATCCTTCCACCACCAAGTGACGTCACGGGCAGGTGCGCCGTTCCTGCCAACTGTTGCCTTCCGCCCCCCCATGATGGTTTCACCTCTTAGTAAGTATGTCCATCTTGCCTGGTATTTGAGGGAAAGGCAGCGACTCTGTAAACCTTCCACATAACTTGTCAACGCGGCTCATGTGATGGCGCCGCACCATTCACCCTTCCGCCACCATGGAAGACTCACGTAAGTCTCACTCTCGCGTCCTGCACAGCCAAGCAAAATATATTAAATATAACGCAAATAAGAGAGAGAGAGAGAGAGAGAGAGAGAGAGAGAGAGAGAGAGAGAGAGAGAGAGAGAGAGAGAGAGAGAGAGAGAGAGAGAGAGAGAGAGAGAGAGAGAGAGAGAGAGAGAGAGAGGTAGCCAGCTCCTCTGGGGAGAGCGACGGGGTGATGCAGCATTAGCGCGGCTCAGGGGAGCCATGCCTAGAGGCTCAAGATAGATTCGGTAGACTTTAGTACACAAATCACAAATTTGTTCAGTCCATGTTGAAATATTGTGCATAAAATCGTTTACATCAATGAAATAAAAAAAACATGTCAAAAAGTTTGCGGTAGATATTTGTATCCCGCTTTCTTCCTCACCTGCGCGTGAAGGCTGGAGGGGCCAGCTACCACCCTCCTGGCCCATGATGGACGCTCGGCTCACCTCCCAACAAAGGACCACTCACCTTTCTTCCCAGCGCAGCTCGTGCCCCCCGCCTCCCTACCCGTCCGCAGCAGCTTCCTTCCGCAACGCCACACGCCACCAAAACACACAATAAATATGAAGACATGACACGACGCGGCCTTCCTGTCTCCAACTCTCGCGGCGACTGACGAAGGGTTAGCATCCGAGTGGAGAGCAACAGACGAATCTTGAAACTCTAACTAAATGAACTTAAACGCTTCAACGGATACCGGTTATTTTGGTCATGTTGAACGTAATGGAAGGTAGACTAGTGTGCTTCTCATACTCCGATGCTCCAAGGTTTCTATATTCCTGTGTTTAATGGCTAAGGAGATTGTGTTGTGGAGATGATTGCTCCCGTGTGATGGTTGAGGTGGTTCGTTGCTTCACTCGTGGGTTCGAAGGCCGCGAGTCTCGAATCACCATCAGTTTTTATTTTATGATGTGGAGGATGCAGGATCAGTGCGTGTGTGTTCCATCCTTCCCTGCTTCCCTCCCTTCCTCTCCCCCACTAAGGAACAGGGAGCACCGAGGATGTGGGTGCGGGAAGAAGGGATTAAAGTGAAGCAAAAATAAATAAATAAAATAATGATAAATAAAAATAAAACATCATTGCTTCGGACCGACTCAAAATATAATTCTCTCCTTCCCTTTCAAGTTCCCTCTTCCTCTCCTTTCTCCTCCTTGATTCTCTCTTCTCTGGTTCCTCCTTTCCTTTCTTTCTCCTCCTTGATTTATCTTTCCCACTCTACTTTCCTCTTCTGAAAAACGAACAGAGAGAGAGAGAGAGAGAGAGAGAGAGAGAGAGAGAGAGAGAGAGAGAGAGAGAGAGAGAGAGAGAGAGAGAGAGAGAGAGACGCAACACAGCCCGTAACACATACACAGCCAGACAAGAAAACATAAAAAAAAAGTCACTGATTTGTTCAGTTTACAACACACAGACAGTCGCCTGAGATAACCGAGAAAAAGACTAACCGACGCCCAGCCAGACAGTCACCAAGACACAGACGAGCAGACAGACAGACAGAGTCACTAATTTAGACAGACAGACAGACCCCACTTACATAACTGGCAACTCAGACTGACAGACTGAGAACCGCCACCCGACACAGCTCACGGCACAGGCAGGCAGGACATTAAGGCGCGTCCACACCAGGAATCTCTGTATGACAACAATGTATCCCAGACGTTTCCCTAGTGTCTCGGGAAGCAGTTGAGAAACAACTTGGATACATTCAGGAAATAATTGAGAAACATTGAGAGAATGTACGTAATAATAATAATAATAATAATAATAATAATAATAATAATAATAATAATAGTAATAATAATAATAATAATAATAATAATAATAATAATAATAATAATAATAATAATAATAATAATAATAATAATAAACGGTTTATTAAATGATGGCAGCTGTAAAGCTGAAAATATACACGTAACAAATACACTTTTGAAATATAATAGAAAAAAAAAGGGAAAATGTACAATATGAAAGGGATATGGGGGTCTGGGGTGGTGGGGGGGAGGTGAGGTGGTGGAATGCAGTGCGCTGGTGCGGTAGGAGGCGGTGTGTTTTTTTCGGATGACGGGTCAGGTGTAAGCCCAAGGTCAACCCCAGGTCAAAAAGGGTCAAGGGTGCAGGTAGAGGCGGTGTCGGCCGTCACTCAGCTTAATGGCTTAGCGATGACCTGCTAATCTATCCAGCCGGTGTGACAAGATAGGAAGAGGTGGACCGCGCGGCAGTAGGCGTGGGGACATCTACATCGTCTGCACTGCCTTGTATGTTGAGCGGCGTGCTGATTGCCCCAACCATGACTCCACCTGAGTGACGGGCCTCAACACTGCACTGCACCTGAACCGAATTCTCCCAGCACCATGATGGTCGGGCTGGTGTACCTGGGGGCACCTGGGGGCACCTGGGGCGTCGGTTGGATGGTAAGGCCGCGTCGACATCACACCGGCCATTTCTATGTACTCTTCAGTGTCTTCACGGCACCACAAACGCACTGCACTCACTGTCTGTCACCATGATGTCACAAAAGTATCTTACGGTGTTGGGTTTTGATGAAAAGGGAGAGGGGGATGGAGGGGAAGGGGGGAGGCCAACAGTCTGGCCCCTGGCTGCTCCTCTCGGAGCGCCGTGACCCACATCTGATCTCGGTCAGGTCTGGGCCACAAGTGTGTAATTCACCACGGACTGATCAAGTGTTGGACTCGTAATCGCCAGCAGGTACCCTCCCGACATGAGCAAGTGCACTTTAGCGTCGATCTGTGTGTGTGTGTGTGTGTGTGTGTGTGTGTGTGTGTGTGTGTGTGTGTGTGTGTGTGTGTGACCTCGTCACTGGCACTTGCTGGACTACGTGGTAGTCCGGAGCTCCGACGTGTGTGACGTATCCATCACGCGTGCCATGAGGGGCGCTGAATGCTGGACCGATCATCGTCTCGTCAGATCCCTCCTACGGCTACGCATTCGACCTCCCATAAAAAAATCCGACCCAAAGAAGAGCATCAACCGCAATGCATCCAGTGAACCAGTTAAGCTGTCTGTCCTCCGCCAGAAGATTGATGCCAGGCTCGATGACATCCCTGAGCCCCCACCTGTGGCATCCACCTCTGATCTCACTGCATGCTGGAATCAATTCTCCACTGCCCTTTTAGAGGCTGCTAAAACGGCACTCGGGCAGAATGAGCGCCGACATCAGGATTGGTTTGATGAGAACGCGGAGGACATCCGGGCCCTGCTGGCTGAGAAAAACGCAGCCCACACTTCTTGCCTTGCTAACCCGTTATCGGTCCCTCTCCGCCAGCGGCACGCGGACCTCCGCTTCCGTGCTCACCGAACTCCGCGCCATGGAAAACGCCTGGTGGATCAGGAAGGCAGAGCAAATCCAGCTCATCGCCGACCGCAATGACGCCCGTAACTTCTATGACGCCATCAAAGCCGTTCATGGGCCTCGTGCAGTGTCCTACGTCCCCGTGCGTTCTGCCGACAGATCCACGCTCATTAAAGACCGCCAGGGTATTTTGGAGAGGTTGATAGAACACCTGTCTCACCTTTTGAACAGCACTAACCCTGTGGATCCATCTATCATCGACGAGCTCCCAGTTCTTCCTCTACTTCCCAACCTCGACGCTCTGCAATCTTTCAGCGGTCAACAGCGCAGTTCAAAGTCTTAAGAACCATAAAGCTGCAGGTCCAGATTTCATACCAGCCGAGGTCTGGAAAAACGGCGGATACCAGCTCAAACGTCGCCTGTTTCAGTTTATTACCACAGCCTGGGATACTGAGAACCTCCCACAGCAATGGAAAGATGCCAAAACCATGCCAATATATAAAAAGAAAGGCGACAAAGCCGACTGCGGAAACTACAGCGGAATCTCGCTATTCTCTATAGCGGGAAAAGTCCTCGCAACGGTTATGCTCAACCGCCTTCTCTCGAGCGTAGTGGACGACGTTCTACCCGAGTCCCAGTGTGGTTTCCGACCTGACCGCTCTACCATCGACATGGTCTTTGTAGCCAGACAGTTGCAAGAAAAATGCAGGGAGCAGCAGCATAAAGATCTCTTCCTGGCCTTCGTAGATCTGACCAAGGAATTTGACACCGTAAATAGGGTTCTCGTCTGGGGCGTCCTCTCCAGATGCGGCTGTCCTCCAAAGTTCCTTGCAATACTGCGGTCGCTCCACGATGGGATGTCAGCGCGGGTTTCTATCGGAGGTGAAGAATCTGAACCATTCAACGTAAACATCGGCGTTAAACAGGGCTGCGTGCTCGTTCCGGCCCTCTTTAACATCTTCCTCGTGGCCGTCACGCTCATCTCGCGTGAAAAGATAGATCGAGACGACGCCGTTGCCATCAAATACAGACTTGACGGCAGTCTGTTCAACCTCCGTCGGCTAAATGCCACCACCAAAACATCGGTGTGCAACATCCTCGACCTTCAGTACGCTGATGATACTGCCATCGCTGCAACCTCTGATAAAGCTCTGCAGATAAATGTGTGCGCCTATGCCTCCAGCTACCATCGTATGGGCCTGAAAGTCAACACCCGCAAGACCGAGGTCATGTGCCAACTGTCTTCCACCAACGCCCCCCAACCACCACCTCTCACACTAGAAGAGAGTATCTTGAATAATGTCGACCGCTTTATCTCTCTTGGCTCCGCTCTCAGCTCAAACCTCGACCTCGGAGACGAGATCCAGAACAGACTAAGGATGGCTTCGTCTGCTGTTGGACGCCTGAGTAAGCGCGCTTTTCCTCACCATTTCAACTAAGAACAAAGTCTACCACGCCGTCTGCATCTCCACCTTGCTCTACGGCTGTGAAGCCTGGACTCCCCATCGCTCCCACATAAAGAACCTTGAGGCCCTCCATATTACCTGCTTACAGCGCATATTGGGATTATCCTGGAAGGACAAAGTGACGCACTCGGACATCTACGCACGCACCGGCTGCACCAGTCTGGAGGCCATTCTCTATGGTCGTCAGCTGCGGTGGGTTGGCCACACAATTCGGATGGCTCCCAGCCGTCAGCCTTACCAAGTGCTCTATGGAGAGATAAGGACGGGCAAGCGCAGCGCAGGGGGGCAAAAGAAGAGGTTCAAGGGCCACCTCAAAACCACACTAAAAAACTCAACATCTCACCAACCCAACTTGAGACTATGGCTGCCTCCTGACCCACCTGGCGTGCTGCTGCCAAGGAGGGGACGAAACTCCTTGAGACAGCCAAAACAAGGGATAGAGAGGAAAAGCGGCGCCGTCGACAAGTACGGCAGGGCCTTCCACCTCCGTCTCCGGGAAGCGGGGTCACGTGCCTGACCTGTGGCCGTATCTGCGCCTCGGAATTCGGCCTCCGCTCTCACCAGCGACGTCATCGGCGCACCTAATGTGGAGCGATAGTCGTCTTCGTTTCGAAGGACTACTTTAAGCAAGTAAAGTGTGTGTGTGACTATATATATATATATATATATATATATATATATATATATATATATATATATATATATATATATATATATATATATATATATATATATATATATATATATATATATATATATATATATATATATATATATATATATATATATATATATATATATATATATATATATATATATATATATATATATATATATATATATATATATATATATATATATATATATATATATATATATATATATATATATATATATATATATATATATATATATATATATATATATATATATATATATATATATATATATATATATATATATATATATATATATATATATATATATATATATATATATATATATATATATATATATATATATATATATATATATATATATATATATATATATATATATATATATATATATATATATATATATATATATATATATATATATATATATATATATATATATATATATATATATATATATATATATATATATCTATATATATATATATATATATATATATATCTTTTGGGGGCCTGATGGTCGGCCCAAGGCTTCTTCCAGGTGGGGCCTGATGGTCGGCCCAGCCCGTTCTGGCGCAGGCGAGTGTTTATAGTGGCGCCATCTAGCATTGGCTCATGCTCCCCCCGGAACTCGTACTTGATTCGCTTGGACGGCTTCCTCTAGAGTCCGTGTTGATGGGTGGTCTTCAGAACAGCGTGTGGGTAGTTTTAAGCCACTCGGCGGTGACCGAAAAATCCGAGTGGTAGCGTGAGGATTAGAACCCGCGTCGTCCATCACGCGGCGAATGTGGGTCCAGTACGCTATCACTTCATATATATATATATATATATATATATATATATATATATATATATATATATATATATATATATATATATATATATATATATATATATATATATATATATATATATATATATATATATATATATATATATATATATATATATATATATATATATATATATATATATATATATATATATATATATATATATATATATATATATATATATATATATATATATATATATATATATATATATATATATATATATATATATATATGAGCGTGAAAGTTTCTCTTGTATTCCATCCGGGATGGAAAACAAAATTTTAATCTCAAATGCTTCCCAACTGTATCTCAGGACCGCCCACACCAGGAAAGTTTGTATGGAAACGCAACTTTGACATTTCGAAGGTGTTAATGAGGCTCGTAAAAAGATCTGCGCCTGTCAGATTATAGCTGCGGGCTGATGGAAGCTGGAATGGCTTTTCTGTGCCTGGTATCGATTCGTGGTATTTTGGGAGCCACCGTTCGTAATAGTTCTTCAAAGTTAGTGGTTGACCTTCCAAGAAAATTATTAATTAAACCCTGCTCCATTAACTCTCGGCTCCGCCAAAAGTGAGTCATTCTGTAATCCTCAACTTTCTATAAACTATCTCACCCATACGCGTTTCCTTGTCTTCTTCTTGCTCTCCAGTGAGTGCAATAATAAGTAAAACACAGACGCCATTGCAGCAGTCTCCGCACACACCGACATCTTGAGAACAACCCTGAGATATGGACAGGAAACAATATTTCCCGAGGGCATTCAAATGTATCCCAGTGGTTTACCGAAACACTTGGGCAGCGTCTGGGATACATTGCTTTCATGCAAAGATTCCTGGTGTGGACGCGCCTTTACACACCCAACGGGCAGGCACAAAGACAGACAGACAGGCAGACACAGACGCGGCGGTGCACAGCTATGGCCCGCCGCACACACGGCCGCCCGGAGCGTCGCGAAAAGAGAATATAATTATGACGCCCCGCGGCGGTGCTCGTTAAATTGTGCTCAACTCATTATAACTGTTTTTTCTTGCTCTCGGGCGGTGAAAATATTGCACTCCAGAATATGAAAGAAATATGATGAAAACAACGAGTAAATGAAAAAAAAAAATCCATATAAAGACTAACTCACTTTTCTGCATATTACATTGAAAAGACAAATGCAACGCTAAAAACTAAATGGAGGCTCCTGTGGCTTACTCTGAGATACTGACTATTTATTTTTGTGTAGGCTAAAACACGATGGTTTCTCACATGGAGGAAGATTTTTTCACCGTAAGACGACTAGTTGTGGAGGTGCCAGATTGTGTCAGCGTCACAATGTAGCCATTTCACGGTTAAAATAAATACATTTACGACCAGTCACCATGAATTATACGGAGATGAATAAACAGCATCGTGTACTAAACTTAAAACCTCTCGGGAAACCATAGGAAAGACTGTATACAGACAAAACTTAGACCTTCACATAATTATCGAAGCGGGGGTCTGTAAGTATACTCCTCTTACGTACGCCTCTTGAGAGCATACTTAATATTACAGCTTCCACCACAAGTGTAGCAGATTATGGCTGTGGGGAGAACACTGTGTTCTCGCCAATCTTCTGCAGTCCACAAAATCGTCCTCAGTAACTGTTTACCCAAGAAAAATTCCGCCCCCACCGCCACAAATTACTCAAACTGGCGGTACCTACCACCTTAGCGGTAGCTCTGATGTGATTGGCCGACACGACTAATGTGACGAAAGGCAGGCGTTCCATTGGTTCTCCTGTTTCGTGTTTCCCTAAGCGTCCACCCGCGGCGCTGTCTGTAAGAAAGGAGGTGATTTTGGCAGCGGGAAGTGTTAATTATTGTATCCGTAAATCTAATTATGCCATTTTGATCAAAGTAATAGGTTGCCGGGCACGAGTACACGCAACACTACACACTGAGCCAAGATATGGGCGAAAAATAGTATGTAATATGACGTGTGTGTTGGTACGCACAGGCATAATATATAACAAGGTCTAAATAAATGGGAGGTCAGCTCAGGCGCAGATTAGGTGACATCAGGTGGTCCTCACCCAAGTTGTAACTCAATCGACAAGAGAAAACAATCTGCTGGATTTGGTATTAGTAAGCGACCCCGACCTCATTCGCGACTGTGAAGTTGGTGAGAAAATTAATGGTTGCGATCACCACTAAATCCGTTTTAATGTCAACATATGTCACAAACTCGTAGACAATCTGTCAGTGATACCAGACTACAAAAAATCAAATTTCAACCTAGTCCGTGAGCTGCTTCCTCCTGCGACCTGGGATCAACTTAACCTCACCGACAATACAATCAACAACGTGTGGAACGACTTCAAAGATAAGCTTTTGGGAGTAGAGAAGGCTACAGTGCCTACGAAACCCAGGCGAGTAAATGGTGCCGTAGATCCACCGTGAATGTCCAGAGAATTAAAAAGGGCGGCAAAATTATAAAAAAAAGAAATTATAATCTAATGAAAGAGAATGACACTGCCGAAGCCCGCACACAGTACCACACATGCCTAAAAGTTTGTCACACCCTTATTCGAGGTAGTAAACGCAACTATGATAAACAAATAGCGCGCGACATCAAGACCAACTCCAAAAAAATATTCACATACATCAGATCGAAAAACATATATCCAATACTGGTCCCCTGACAGACGAGACTGGATCAGTAACTCGGGACAGTAAACAGAAGGCCAGAATTCTCAACAGTAATTTCGCATCCGTATTCAGTCGAGGACTGAGGGCCCTGACCCGCCGAGAAGTGAAAAAAAGTATTTGGAGAAACTCGACACGAACAAGTCAGCGGGACCTGACAGTTTGTCGGCGGCTATTAAAAGAGCTTAAACAACAAATAATTCAACCACTCACTAATATATTCAACCGGTCAGTTCAATTGAATAAGGTCCCGGAAGACTGGAAGATGGCGAACGTAACACGAGTTTTCAAAAAAAGGAGACAAAAGCGTTGCATTAAACTACACTGACTTCAGTGGCAAGAGAAATACTCGAAAAGATCATTAGAGACAAACTTGTTAAGTTTCTAGAAGACAATAATGCAATCTCCGACACCCAGTAAGGCTTCAGAAACAAGCGCTCCTGCCTAACGAGTTTATTAGACTTCTTCCAAGGTTTATATAAGAACTGGGATGCCCACGTCCCCAGTGATGTTATATACCTGGAGTTTCAGAAAGCCTTCGACAAGGTACCGCACGAGCGACTTCTTAAGAAACTGCACTCGGCGGGCATTGGAATAATCTGATCGCGTGGATAAAGATTGGCCCACCAGCATATAACAACGAGCACTACTCAACGGACAGCCTTCGATTGGCTTCCATTCACTAGTGGAGTGCCTCAAGGGTCAGTGCTGGGACCCATTTTCCTTATCATGTATATATATATATATATATATATATATATAATGTATATATATATATATATATATATATATATATATATATATATATATATATATATATATATATATATATATATATATATATATATATATATATATATATATATATATATATATATATATATATATATATATATATATATATATATATATATATATATATATATATATATATATATATATATATATATATATATATATATATATATATATATATATATATATATATATATATATATATATATATATATATATATATATATATATATATATATATATATATATATATATATATATATATATATATATATATATATATATATATATATATATATATAACAAAGCCAACACTATGCCCAGGTTTATAGCGATGATATTCGAGTGCAAGGCGCCAGACGTGATGCTATCCTTGTATAATTCCATGGTAAGACCGCACCTCGAATATGCAGTACAGTTCTGGTCTCCTAATTACAGAAAGGACATTGTTTTACTGGAAAGGATTCAGCGACGCGCCATGAAGATGATTCCAATCTTAAGGGCCTAACTATACGATGAACGACTCAAGCGACTCAATCTCCTTACACTGGAGAAAAGACGTCTACGAGGGAATATGATTCAAGTCTACAAGTACCTGAAAAGTTCAATAATGTCGACTACTCGAAATAACCGAGTCATCCCCCACTGGAACAATCTTCCCTCAGAAGTAGTAAATTCGAATACCGTCAACTAATTCATATAGAATCAACCGTCATTTCGCTGCGTCGGGAGAAAACTTAATATCGAGGTGCTTTCATCTGCTCCTCAATATCGAGGTGCTTTCATCTGCTCCTCAATATCGAGGTGCTTTCATCTGCTCCTCAATAACGAGGTGCTTTCATCTGCTCCTAAATATCGAGGTGCTTTCATCTGCTCCTCAATATCAAGGTGCTTTCATC
This sequence comes from Eriocheir sinensis, assembly GCF_024679095.1. NCBI lineage: Eukaryota > Metazoa > Arthropoda > Malacostraca > Decapoda > Varunidae > Eriocheir > Eriocheir sinensis. The sequence continues at coordinate 404,799 of NW_026111619.1, read as the reverse complement.
TGCTCCTCAATATCGAGGTGCTTTCATCTGCTCCTCAATATCGAGGTGCTTTCATCTGCTCCTAAATATCGAGGTGCTTTCATCTGCTCCTCAATATCGAGGTGCTTTCATCTGCCCCTAAATATCGAGGTGCTTTCATCTGCTCCTCAATATCAAGGTGCTTTCATCTGCTCCTAGATATCGAGGTGCTTTCATCTGCTCCTCAATATCGAGGTGCTTTCATCTGCTCCTCAATATCGAGGTGCTTTCTTCTGCTCCTCAATATCGAGTTGCTTTCATCTGCTCCTCAATATCGTGGTGCTTTAACCTGCTCCTTAATATCGAGGTGCTTTCATCTGCTCCTCAATATCGAGGTGCTTTCATCTGCTCCTCAATATCGAGGTGCTTTCATCTGCTCCTCAATATCGAGGTGCTTTCATCTGCTCCTCAATATCGAGGTGCTTTCATCTGCTCCTCAATATCGAGGTGCTTTCATCTGCTCCTCAATATCGAGGTGCTTTCATCTCCTCCTCAATATCGAGGAGGTATCATGTGCTCCTCAATATCGAGGTGCTTTCATCTGATCCTTAATATCGAGGTGCTTTCATCTCCTCCTCAACATCGAGGTGCTTTCATCTCCTCCTCAATATCGAGGTGCTTTTATCTTCACAATATCGAGGTGGTTTCATCTCCTCCTCAATACTGAGGTGCTTTCTTCTGTTCCTCAATATCGAGGTGCTTTCATCTGCACAATATCGAGGTGCTTTCATCTGCTCCTCAATATCGAGGTGCTTTCATCTGCTCCTCAATATCGAGGTGCTTTCATCTGCTCCTCAATATCGAGGTGCTTTCATCTGCTCCTCAATATCGAGGTGCTTTCATCTGCTCCTTAATATCGAGGTGCTTTCATCTGCTCCTCAATATCGAGGTGCTTTCATCTGCTCCTCAATATCGAGGTGCTTTCATCTGCTCCTTAATATCGAGGTGCTTTCACCTGCTCCTCAATATCGAGGTGCTTTCATCTGCTACTCAATATCGAGGTGCTTTCATCTGCTCCTTAATATCGAGGTGCTTTCACCTGCTCCTCAATATCGAGGTGCTTTCATCTGCTCCTTAATATCGAGGTGCTTTCACCTGCTCCTCAATATCGAGGTGCTTTCATCTGCTCCTTAATATCGAGGTGCTTTCACCTGCTCCTCAATATCGAGGTGCTTTCATCTGCTCCTTAATATCGAGGTGCTTTCATCTGCTCCTTAATATCGAGGTGCTTTCACCTGCTCCTCAATATCGAGGTGCTTTCATCTGCTCCTTAATATCGAGGTGCTTTCACCTGCTCCTCAATATCGAGGTGCTTTCATCTGCTCCTTAATATCGAGGTGCTTTCATCTGCTCCTTAATATCGAGGTGCTTTCATCTGCTCCTTAATATCGAGGTGCTTTCACCTGCTCCTTAATATCGAGGTGCTTTCATCTGCTCCTTAATATCGAGGTGCTTTCATCTGCTCCTCAATATCGAGGTGCTTTCATCTGCTCCTTAATATCGAGGTGCTTTCATCTGCTCCTCAATATCGAGGTGCTTTCATCTGCTCCTTAATATCGAGGTGCTTTCATCTGCTCCTTAATATCGAGGTACTTTCACCTGCTTCTCAATATCGAGGTGCTTTCATCTGCTCCTTAATATCGAGGTGCTTTCACCTGCTCCTCAAGCTCAAGTAGCTGTATTGCAGATTAAATCACCAGAGCGGGCAACCTCGTTAAGAGCCAATAGGCTTTATGTTGCCTGCATACCCATGATTCCATGTTTCCTCTCCTCCTCCTCCTCCTCCTCCTCCTCCTCCATTATTGGCCTCATTTAATTTTATTATATCGCTTATCTTTCTCCTCTGAACCCTCTCCCCCTTCTTCGTTCCCCTTCCCTTTTCATTTATTTCTTTTAATTTTCTTTCCTTTTCTTTCCCTTTCCTTTTCTTTTCTTTCCTTTCCTTTCCTTCCCTTCCCTTCCCTTTCCTTTCCTTTCTTTTCCTTTCCTTTCCTTTCATTTCATTTCCTTCCTTTTCTTTCCCTTCTCTTCCCTTCCCTTCCTTTTCCTTTCCTTTCTCTTCCTTTCATTTCATTTCCTTCCTTTCCTTTTCCTTCGCTTCCCTTCCCTTCCTTTCCTTTCCTATCCTTCCTTTCCCTTCCCTTCCCTTTCACCAAAGGGAAGGTCAATGAAAAGTGTGAATATTTTTATTATTATTATTATTATTATTATTATTATTATTATTATTATTATTATTATTATTATTATTATTATTATTATTATTATTATTATTATTATTATTATTATTATTATTATTATTATTATTATTATTATTATTATTATTATTATTATTATTATTATTATTATTATTATTATTATTATTATTATTATTATTATTATTATTATTATTATTATTATTATTATTATTATTATTATTATTATTATTATTATTATTATTATTATTATTATTATTATTAGTGGTATTATTATTATTATTATTATTATTATTATTATTATTATTATTATTATTATTATTAAATTATTATTATTATTATTACCTGATGGACCTTTAACTGTAATAGGCAAACATTCTTCAAGAATAGCCCATCGAGATGTAGATGAGCTAAATATCACAAACATTCTGTTCATGATGCCCAAAAATTCAATGGCATAATTTGAGGATTTCGCTGCATCTACAATCACCAAATTCCAGGTATGAGCCACGCAGTACATACAAAGCACGTTGATTCGGTTCTAATGTACGTGCTTGTACTCCTTTATTCTTTCCACTCATGTTAGCACCATGATCGTAAGCTTGTCCTCTCATATCAGATATATCTATCCCAACCCCATTCACCTTGTCAAGGAATGAGTTCAGTAAACCGTCACCAGTTGTATCATGCACATTCAAGAAACCAAAAAAGGCCTCACGAATTTTTATCTCTCTCTCTCTCTCTCTCTCTCTCTCTCTCTCTCTCTCTCTCTCTCTCTCTCTCTCTCTCTCTCTCTCTCTCTCTCTCTCTCTCTCTCTCTCTCTCTCTCTCAGGCAAAGGCAAAGCCTCCAAGAGAATTTGCACTAAATTTCAGCTTGGTCGGATAAATGGGAGATGCCCTTTAACGTAGACAAGTGCCAGGTCCTTCAAGTAGGAACAAAAAATAAGAAGTTCGACTACGAAATGCGCGGCGTTAAACTCATAGGAGCTCAATGAGTTAAGGACCTGGGGGTCAAAATCGCGTCAAACCTCAAATTCTCACAGCAATGCATCGATGCAGCAAATAAAGCAAACAGAATGTTGGGCTTCATTAAAAGAAACTTCTTATTCAAGAATAAAGATGTAATACTTCCGCTCTACAATAGTTTAGTCAGACCCCACTTGGAATATGCGGTACAGTTTGGTCTCCCCACCATGCAAAGGACATTGCTAAGCTAGAAGGTGTTCAGCGTCGAGCAAAAAAAAATGATCCCTTCCTTGCGCAACAAATCCTACGAAGAAAGACTTTCCACCCTTAACATGTTCTCTCTTGAGAAACGTCGCCTCCGAGGAAAACTGATCGAATGTTTTAAAATACTTAATGGTTTCACGAATGTAGACAGATCAACATTGTTTATGATCGATGACACTTTGCGAACGAGGAACAATGGCATAAAACTCAAATGTAGACAAGTAAATTCAGACTGCACCAAATTTTTCTTCACCAACGTTGTAGTGCGAGAATGGAATAAGCTCCCACCATCAGTGGTCCAGTGTAACACGATTGACTCCTTCAAAAACACGCTCAACCGTCACTTCCTTGAGATTAATATTAACTAGAGTAGAAAAGCAACGTTTTGGAGCCATCTGATTAATGTAAAATCACTTAGGTATAAGGATAGACCACCTAGTCTGGACCATGGGGTCTGTGTGGTCTGATTTCTCTCTCTCTCTCTCTCTCTCTCTCTCTCTCTCTCTCTCTCTCTCTCTCTCTCTCTCTCTCTCTCTCTCTCTCTCTCTCTCTCTCTCTCTCTCTCTCTCTCTCTCTCTCTCTCTCTCTCCCCCCCCCCTCCACAATGCATGGCTCTCAATGAAGACGATTAAACAGTTCCGAAGTTGCTGTTGTGTTTGCAAAGGTAACGATCCCCCTCTCGGCCTTCGGGAATAATTGATGTGAGAGTCGAAAGCGCCTGAAAACACCCACGTTAGAGCACTGGGGTCCGTCTGCAGGAGCCACCAACTACACGGTCAAGTCTCTGACATCCCCGGTGGCACCTGGCAGACCTGTGTGTCGCTGCGCCGCGGGTGATTTTAATTATCGAAAAAGAGAACTCGTGTCTCCCGCATTGTTCTTTTTCTTATTTCTAAGCAGGCAGGCAGGCACGCATGACACACACACACACACACACGGCCCGGTAGCTCAGTTGATAGAAAGTCGGCCTTACAACCAGAAGGACCGGGGTTCGATTCCCCAGCCGGGTGAAGATAAATTGGGTTAATCTTCTTTCACGTGTAGCCCCTGTTCACCTAGCAGTGAGGAGGTACGCGACGTCAGGCAAGGAGTTGTGACCTCGTTGTCGCGGTGTGTTGTGTATGAGTGGTCTCAGCCCTACCCAAAGATCGGTACTACGAGCTCTGTGCTCCTCCGTAGGGAAACGGCTGGCTGTCTCGAGCATAGCTGGGCGTTATCGCGATAAGTTATCGCTGATAACAAAATCGGGTTATCGGCCATCCGCTACTTATTTAAATATATATCGGTATCTTCGTTACTTTTGTAACCAAACTAGCGATAATCACTACTTTTTTCCGCCTCAGAAAAAAAAACGTCTCCTCCCTACTGCGCATGCGTGGCCGGGCGCCCGGTGTTGTATGAAAAACTTCGGGGTATGAAATATCTTCGTGTGAAGAGATTTCATACTTAGATCATCAACATTAAAAAAACTAAGTTATGTTTTATATTAGACTCAAAAGTCAATATATCAAAGAGAAAAATCATTTAACTTTGCCCCCAAAATGATTATTCACTGCCTCAAATTTGATATTCCGTATTCGTTTGTGAGCATGCCATGGTATTGAAGGCACCCGGTGTTGTGTTATTTGGTGTCCCATCGTCAAAAGCTGGCGCTTTTGTTTACAAACACTGGTCTCTCGTGAACTGCGCATGTTCAGACCAGTAGTGAAACCCTGTACAGTTCACAAAGCTTTTTAACACATTAAGTGGAAGGCTGAATCAGACATACAGTACATCCTCGCTGTTTCTAGAACGACACTCGGTACATATAAATACAACTCGTACAGAGTGTCGTTCTAGAAACAGCGGGGATGGTGGTAGTGGTACTGTATGTCTGATTCAGCCTTCCAGCAACTCTTAATTACGGTTAAAAAGCTTTGTGAGACTGTACAGGTCTACGCTTGCTGGTCTGAGCATGCGCAGTTCACGAGAGACCAGTGTTTGTTGACGGTGGGGACGCCAAATAACACAACACCGGCTCAGGTGTTTCTAGTATTACCGTCCATAGGTACGTGTCAACGTGTGGTTTTCGGGTTTTGTAAGTTTTCTAAAATACAGATAATGAAAATTTGAATTCATCTATGTTTTTCTATTTGAAATATCAATATAGTATCGTTTTCACCTATCGGACTTATCGCTAGCTAGTATCAGAATTGTGGATTTATATCGGGTATCGGTTATCGGTTATTGGCTATATTTGTGTCTCCAGTTAACGAATATCGGTTATCACCGATAAGGTTTTAATTATCAGTTATCGGTTATCGGGAATAAGGTTTTCTGTTATAGTGCCCAGCTATGGTCTCGAGAGAGACCCGCAGCAGACCAAGAGGTGAATTACACACACACACACACACACACACACACACACACACACACACACACACACACACACCTCCACCACATTCCAAAGTCTGTCCTTCAATACTTTCATTTTCTATGGAATTCTGCGTGCTAGAAGGGCGTGTGGAGCATCTCAAGGTCGCAGTGCGGGAGGGATGAATGTGTGCCTCTGAGCGGTGCGGCGGGCAGCGCGGTGTGTGTGTGTGTGTGTGTACGGTCACTCGTGTCCAGGCAGCCCGTCACTGAGGAATGCGAGGAATGCGGCGCGGGTGGACTTTAAACCGGGGTACGCGAGGGTCCGTGGGAACGCTTTTGAATGACGCGGCGCCGGCTATTTATAGATTTGAGGCCATTACTCGCGTGCTCTCAGGAGGGCTGCTGCCCCTGATGGTCCATGACGCAGCCTATTAGCGACATCAGCACGGCACAGGGAGTCTTCTTGCTGCTATACAGGCTAATCAGCAAAGTGTAATACCCGGGCCTGTCTTCCTAGACATATCGGTGTCTCGGTTCGCCTGTTTGAAAAGCCTCTCGTTGACGTTGCTGGGATTGTCGTGGACTGTTTCGTTATTTCGGCGTTCCTTCTCCTCCTCCTTTTCATTCTCATCTTTCTATTTCTCATTCATCACAGTCTTCCTTATTCTGTCTTCCTCCTCCTCCTCCTCCTCATCATCATCATCATCATCCCCTTCCTCCGTCCACCTTCTCATTTATCTTTCTACTTCTTTTTCATAGTCTTTCTTCTCTTCTCCCCTCCTCCTCCTCCTCCTCCTCCTCTTCCTCTTCTCGTTCCTCCGTCCACCTTCTCATTTATCTTTCTACTTCTTTTTCACTCAGGAAGGCTTTACCATGACTCATCTCCTCTCTCCGAAAATAAGATGACTCAAAAGGAATATAGCGTGACTCACCTCTTCTCTGCAAGCATTATATGACTCAGAAAGACTTGTGTGACACACCTTCCCTGCATACACAAGCCGACTCAGGAGGGACCTCGTGTGACTCACCTCTCTGCATGCTTGAAGTAATGACTTAACCCCGTAGACTAAAGGAGAATGCATGCATATTTGTGAGTCATTGAAATATAGACTTTGGGAGAATTTGAGTCAGTGAAGGGAGGAAGGAATGGAGAGGGGGAGGAGGAAAGGGATGAGTCATGAGTCAGTTGTATAAGGTGGATGATGAGAGAGAGAGAGAGAGAGAGAGAGAGAGAGAGAGAGAGAGAGAGAGAGAGAGAGAGAGAGAGAGAGAGAGAGAGAGAGAGAGAGAGAGAGAGAGAGAGAGATGCCTTTAGCGTAGTGTATTAGCCCTAGTAAGGAGGAGGAGGAGGAGGAGGAGGATAAGAAGAGAAGAAATAAGATTAGGAGGAAGGAAAAAAAGGGCCGTGGGGGGAGTAAATAAAGAGAAAGAGAAGGAATAAGAGGATTGGGAAGAGGAGAAGGAGGAGGAGGAGGAATACATAGGAATACATAGAAAGAACAGACACCAGAAGACCTATCGGTCTATGGCGAGGGTGTCTGTTTACTACCGCTACTACTAGTAATCTACGTGTGGTAGGATAGGACATAAAAGATGAAGGATCCTCCCCACCCACCTCTCCCTCCGGCAACGTGCCGGCAGGAAATAGTTAGAAGAGAACACCATGTACCTTTAAGGAAGAAAGGGACATGGAAATTTTACAGTAAAGAGAGAAATAAGAGGAAATTACTACCCTTAACTTACACTACTGGTAACCTAAGCTGTGGGGGAAAATGACTTCATTATATAAGAACCTAAGAACATAGAAATACAGGGAGACTGGAAGAGGACGAGTGGCCTACACAGGGCAGCCCCAGAATCCCCACTAAGACCCACGATGGGTGAGGTGTAGTTTCAGGGGCACAGGTGGAGGCTTGATCCTCGTTTTACCGGCGGTACTAGGCACGCACCAGTAACCTGTCACCTTACTGCACCCACACCTCACTCCACCTGCCATGCGGACATTAACTGTTGCTTTACTCTATTTTTGACTTTCGCTACTTGCAATCTAGGTTGTGGGGGAGAATTATATGAATATAGGTTGAGGTCGTGCTGCAATCTGTCTAAAAACATGCGAAAAAGGGTCAGTATAATCTTATATCCATGAAGTACTTATCCAAAGAAGACTTAAAGCTATTGATACTCTGTGCGCTAACTACTGACGGTGGGAGTCTATTCCAATAATCGACGACTCTGTTATTGAAAATAACTTCTGTGCACCAATGTGTTACATCGATTTCCTTTTAACTGCATACCGTTGCTGCGTGTTCATGTGTTGGTGTCTCTCTGAAATATACTATCTGGGTTAATGTTGTCGAATCCATTAAGGATTTTGAACACTTCAATTAAGTCCCCTCTTATCCTTCGCTTTTTTAGGGAAAACATATCTAAACGCTTTAAACGCTCGTCATATAGCAAGTTTCGGAGCACAGGAATTTGTTTGGTTGCTCGTCGCTGTATCTTTTCTAGCAAAACTTGATCTTCGATATAGTTCGGTGACCAGAACTGAACGGCGTGTTCTAGGTGTGTTCTTACTAATGCTAAATATAATCTCTTCATAAGTTCGGGTGATTTATAATCAAAGTTTTTTGAGATTAATCCCAACATCATATTGGCTTTTTTACTCGCTGCAGAACATTGATCACTCATTTTAAGAGTGTTACTGATAATGACACCAAGATCTTTTTCGTGTTTTAATTCGCTGAGCTCATGTCCTTGAATCTGATATTTAAAGTTCGGATTTTTTTTCACCTATGTGCATTAAATAAGGAGGTGAATGAAAAAGGAGAGAAGGAGGAATAAGCAAACGAGAATGATATATATATATATATATATAGAGAGAGAGAGAGAGAGAGAGAGAGAGAGAGAGAGAGAGAGAGAGAGAGAGAGAGAGAGAGAGAGAGAGAGAGAGAGAGAGAGAGAGAGAGAGAGAGAGAGAGAGAGAGAGAGAGAGAGAGAGAGAGAGAGAGAGAGAGAGAGAGAGAGAGAGAGATTTACATAGATAGATTTACATAGAAAATCAGACCACACAGACCCCATGGTCCAGACTAGGTGGTCTGTCCTTAAACCTAAGTGATTTTACATTAATCAGAAGGCTCCTAAACGTTGCATTTCTACTCTAGTTGATATTAAGTTGAAGGAAGTGACGGTCGAGCTTATTTTTGAAGGAGTCAATCGTGTTACATTGGACCACTGACGGTGGAAGCTTATTCCATTCTCGCACTACAACGTTGGTGAAGAAAAATTTGGTGCAGTCTGAATTTACTTGTCTACATTTGAGTTTTACGCCATTGTTCCTCTTGCGCAAAGTGTCATCGATCATAAACAATGTTGATCTGTCTACATTCGTGAAACCATTAAGTATTTTAAGACATTCGATCAGTTTTCCTCGGAGGCGACGTTTCTCAAGAGAGAACATATTAAGGGTAGAAAGCCTTTCTTCGTAGGATTTGTTGCGCAAGGAAGGGATCATTTTCGTTGCCCGACGCTGAACACCTTCTAATTTAGCAATATCCTTTGCATGGTGGGGAGACCAAAACTGTACCGCATATTCCAAGTGGGGTCTGACTAAACTATTGTAGAGCGGGAGTATTACATCTTTATTCTTGAATAAAAAGTTTATTTTAATGAAGCCCAACATTCTGTTCGCTTTATTTGCTGCATCGATGCATTGCTGTGAGAATTTGAGGTTTGACGCGATTTTGATCCCCAAGTCCTTGACGCATTGAACGCTGTTGAGTTTAACGCCGAGCATTTCGTAATCGAACTTCTTATTCCTCGTTCCAACTTGAAGAACCTGGCACTTGCTTACGTTAAAGGGCATCTCCCATCTATCCGACCAAGCTGAAATTTTGTGCAAATCCTCAAGAGACAAAGAAAGACAAAAAAACTAGATATTAGATTCCATAGAGTACAGACGAAGGGAAGAAAGAGAGAGAAAGAGAAGGAAAGAGAGGAGAGGGGAGAGGGAGAAAGAGGGATTGTACTATGGGGCGAAAATTAGCTAAGGGGATGAGTCTGTGGTGAGGGAGAGAAAGGGAGAGAAAGGGGAGAGGGTGAAGGAAAGCGAAAGGGGAGAGGAAAGTAAATGAAGGGAGGAAGGGGATGAGGCTAAGACAGGGAGGGGAAGGGAGAGGAAGGGAGAGGGTGACGGAAAGCGAAGGGAAAGGGAAGGTAAGTATGGGGCAGGAAGGGAGAGAGAAAGGGAAGGGAGGAAGAGGAGAAGCGGGGAGGAAGAGAAGAAGACCAGAGAGAGAGAGAGAGAGAGAGAGAGAGAGAGAGAGAGAGAGAGAGAGAGAGAGAGAGAGAGAGAGAGAGAGAGAGAGAGAACTAAAGAGCAAGGTAGGAGGTGTTATGTACAAATGATGATGATCGTGAAAGAAACAAGATTCATCGATTTTAACGGGGCACTTTAGGTCTGACGTATGTTGTTGATTTTACCTTTAGCTTTTTTGGGGGTATATAGATCTTACTACTTAGCACACATATATACATATATACATACATACATATATATATATATATATATATATATATATATATATATATATATATATATATATATATATATATATATATATATATATATATATATATATATATATATATATATATATATAAATACATACTTACAAGTGGATATTTTCATATATTTTTAGACCGTTTTGGGGAGATTATTTTTATTATTTTCTACCTGGCTCTCATACATACGTACATACATACATACATACATATACATACATACGGATGGTTGAATTCATGCACTTCTAGATATCGTTTTGGGAGTTTTTTGTATTTTGGAGAGTTTAAAAAAGTTCGTCACACACACACACACACACACACACACACACACACACACACACACACACACACACACACACACGCCCATCGATCACCAGCCATTCGACCAACCAACCTACCAGCCCGCCTCCCCTCCCCGTCCCCTCCTTCCCTCCCTCCTTTGTTAGCTTCTAAAGACCCCGTACGTAAAGTTCTCTCCCATATTCCTTCTTCCGTTCTTTCATTGTTCTCTTACCTCCATTCCTCCTATCCCTCCCTCTTCTCTTTATTTATCTAACTTTACCGTACCTTACCTAACCTAACATTACCTGACCTAACCTAGCTTAACCCAATCTAACCTGACTCTTCCTTACCTTACCTAACCTTACCTAGCCTAACCAATCCATACCTCCCCTTACCTAATCTTACCTAAGTTAACCTAACCTTAGCTAACCTAACCTTTCCTAACCTTATCTAATCTTATCTAACCTTACCTTACCCAGCCTAACGTAGCCTAACCTAACCTCCTACATCTGTTTTTGGTGTCCCTGTTATCCTTTCTCCTTCATTTTAAGTGTGACATCCTCCTCATCCTCCTCCTCGTCACATACACACAGACCAATATTACGTCCCTTACTTCACACGTCTTCCTTTCCTGTAGTGTGTGTATTTTCCTCTTCTCTCTCTTTATTTAAACATCAAGATATATGATAAGATAGAAGGGGCGGGGAAATTGTCTCCATGCTAAAGACGACCTCTGTCTTGAGGTCGCCTATCTTAAAGCATTGCCACTAATGTTGTGGTGTGCTTGTACTCAGGCGGATGTGACTAGGGCGGGTAGGTGCGACACCAGGCATGAGCCGCCACCTTCACCTATGGTGTTCATTGCACCTGGCTCTGCGGCTTCTCGGGATTTCAAGGAGTTCGTTAGCCACCGCCGCTCTCGTGGTGTGCTGGTTTCTCCTCCAAGGGACCCGTAGTGCCGCCAGGTGAGGTGTATGTTGGACCTGGGCCTTGTGCAGGACTGTGATGGCACCGACCCTTCTCCGGTGCCCGAGGCTGTCGAGCATACAGCGGGGGGCGTCCTGCTGGTGATGATCTGCCGGTGCCGCCACTGGTGTCCATGTGGTCGCTCCTGCTGAGGGCTGCTGGCATCGCGGATGAGTCGCTCTGCCCTCCTCTGCACTCTGCCCAGCAGCGAGAGGTAACATTGGGCACTGCTCATCCAGGAGAGAGGGGAGTATTCCATGACGGACCTTACCTGGGCTTTGTACAGCCTCAGGAGGTCGTCTGCGTCGAGCAGGTGCCGAACGCGACGCAGGAGTGTCACCCTCAGGGAGGCTCCGCGCGCCACACACTCCAGGTGGCGATCGAAACTGAGTCTGGAGTCGACCTCCACCCCCAAGATGTTGATGGAGTCCTTGATGACCAGGGTGTCGTCCCCAAACTTCAGCCGTCCCTGCAGGAGTCTGGCGTCCTCCTCCGAACGCGATATGACCATGGCCTGGGTCTTCTCGGCAGCAAACTTGACTTGCCAACGTCGTCCCCAGGCCATGATGTCACCAAGATGGCGGTTGGTGGCTTCGATCATGTTCGAGGTTTCCTCCCTGGTGTAGCTGTGGGACAGGGTGCAGTCGTCAGTGTAGGCTGAGGCGACTAGTAGGCCACGGAGCAGCTCGTCGAAGTATGCGTTCCAAAGGATCGGGCCCGGTACTGATCCTTGTGGAACGCTGGCAGTGACTGGGTAACTGCCTGACGTGCACCCGTTCACCACTACCCTCAGACTCCGGCCTTGCAGGTAGCTCGAAAATAGCTGCAGCAGTTGTCCTGTGATGCCGTGTTCGAGCTTGGCCAGGAGGCCCCTCTGCCACACAAAGTCGAATGCCCCAGTAATATCTAGGGCGACAACAAGTGAGGGCCGACCGGAGTCCAGGGCGTCATGCCAAGACTTGCTGAGAAGGAAGAGGAGGTCTGATGCCGAGCGATCTCTCCTGAACCCGTGCTGGCGAGGAGACAATAGATGGTTCTCCTCCAGGTGGCGCGTCATCTGCTCAGCAATAATCCGCTCCAGGATCTTGCTAACAACTGACAGGAGCGAGATTGGGCGGTAGTAAGTTGGGTCTGTCCTGTCCTTCTTCTTGAAAACCGGTGTGACACGAGCCTCTTTCCATAGGGTCGGCCAGGCCTCTGCGCTTAGGCACTGTCTGAATATACGTGTGAGGGGGTACGACAGCTCCCCTGTACAGTGCTTCAGCAGGAAAGGGCTGATGTCATCAGGGCCTAGGGCTTTCCTGATGTTGGTGTCTCGTAGGTGCTTGGCCACTGTGCTCTCTCTCTCTCTCTCTCTCTCTCTCTCTCTCTCTCTCTCTCTCTCTCTCTCTCTCTCTCTCTCTCTCTCTCTCTCTCTCTCTCTCTCTCTCTCTCTCTCTCTCCTGGTTCTTTCTGTCTCTCTCTGTGTCTGACTGTCTATCTTTTTCTCTGTTCTTATAGTTTCTTCTTCTTAATTTTCTTGTTCTTCTTTTTTTTGTTTTCTTTCTCCTTTGTCGTCATTATCAGGAGACTTATATATCTCTATCTGTCTATCTGTTTATTGCCCGTTGTCCCTCTGTGTTCTTTTCTGTCTGTCTGTTTTTCTGTCTCGCTTTCTCTTGTTGCTGTTGATATTATAGTTTTCTTCTTTATCATCTTGTTCTTCTTATTCTTCTTTCGCTCTCTTCAGCGTCATATAACTTGTCACCTCCTCCTCCTCCTTCTTCTTCCTCTTTCTCCTTCTCGTCTTCCTTTATTATATTTTCTATATCATCTTATTCATCTCGTTCTTCTTCTTCCTCTTTCTGTTTCAGCATCATAAGACTTGTCATCTCTTTCTCTTCCTCCTCCTTCTTCTACTGTTCCTTCCTTCCTTTATTTCCCGTACAAAGAATTTCGTTTCTTTATTCCGACACACACACACACACACACACACACACACACACACACACACACACACACACACACACACACATGCACTCACACACTCACTCAGTAATTCAAGCGATGGATTCCTGCACGCCGGTCTCCCCTCACCCCTCGCTCCTGTGTTTTCCCCGTAAGTTTTCAAGCAGCACACCCTCACCCTAGGTATATAACACGACCAGGGGATATTACTGGAACAGCGATACGGCGTATAACTCACTCTCTCCTGCAGCTTTCCTTCCCTATATCTCCTTCCTCTTCTGCCAGGGGACCCAGACCAGAGACCGCTTTGATGTGCTTTCTTCTTCTCCTTCCCAAACTTGTCACACGAGACGTCTTCTTCTTCCTGCGCCAGGGTCGTATCACCCGGTTTAGTCTTGATCTAGAGAAACGGCGGATACGTGGTCAAAGAGGAGAGAGAGAAAAGATGCTGCGTGAGATGGAGAGGTAAGATGGAAGGAAGCATCATGGGTTAGGGAACAGAATAAGGCTGGATATATTACGATTAAGACTAAGGAGTGGGCTTGGGCACGTCGTGTTATGGGTAGAAATGATGACAGACGGACAACCAAAGATGCTGCATGAGATGGAGAGGTACGATGGAAGGAAGCATCATGGGTTAGGAGAACAGTATAAGGTTGGCGATGTTAAGATTAAGCTAAAAAGATGACTTACGGTGGTCGTTTCATGGGTAGAAATGATGACAGACGGACAACCAAAGATGCTGCGTGGGATGGAGTGGTAATGGAAGGAAGCGAGCGAGCGTCACGGGTTTTGAGACAGAATAAGGTTGGAGATGTTAAGATCGAGCGTAAGAAGTGGACTTGTGGAGGTCGTATTATGTGTAGAAATGATGACAGACGAATAACCGAGGATGCTGGGTAAGACGAAGAGATAGAAAAGAAGGAACAAATAAAGAAAAGAAAGAAGAACAGGAGGAAAGGAGGAGATAGAGAGAGGAAACAAGAGACAAAGACAGAGAGAAAGCAACAGAGAAAGGAAAAAAGAAAGAAGAAGAAGTAGTAGATGAAAGTCAAGTCATAGATAATTTGCCAGGACAGAATGGAGTACACTGAGAGGCGAAAGACAGGTAGATAATGTGAGTTAGTTAAATACATATAAAACTGAATCTGTATATCTTAGCTTGGGAGTGTTAGCGTAGCAGCCACACACTATTACATTTGTTCACGATCTTAGGCAAGGGAAAGTTTAATATATATAAGACTTACTGACACTCGTATGTTTTAAGCCCCAAATATTACCTAGAGAAAAGTTAGAAATGATGTTAATCGATAGTGTTGTGTTTGGAATAGTTAATCAGTGACCCATCGAACTTTTACTCTCCTGAACTAAAGAAAGTGAGAGTATGATGTAACTAATATTATAATAAGCTTAACGCCTCATTGAAATATTGCCAAAATAGGAAAAAGTGATGACTTATATCAGTGGTGCTCAACATTATTGGGTGGCAGGGCCACATTAGATGGGCAATGTGTGATAAGGGCCTCATATTTCCTGCAATGTGAATATGCATAGTAATTAATATACGTATTCTGCAGACTAATAATACTGATTATGTTGTGTATATATTGTAACCTTCCGGAAAGAGTCGTAATCAAAACACTTTTCACATAAATTGCAGGTCATGGGAAATGGGCAATTATAAAGTACAATAAAGTGAAGACCTATATACGAGCGACACCATTTAGCCTTTGGGCAGGGAGAGGGGAAACGTGGAGCGGCTGCTGTGTGCCGGGTGGGTGGGGAACTCAATTGGGTAGGGGTACAGGGGAGGTGGCGTGGAAGACGATGGGTAAGGGGAGAGGGCTAGGAGTGGATGGGCAACGGTGGGGAAGTCCCGGAAGGGAGCGGTTGGGTAGGAGATGGGTAGGGAGCCAGAGACCAGGACTGATTGAGAGGATGAGTGGGGGGATGAGAGGGCAGGGATATGAGCGAAGGGAATAGCCAAGCAGGAGGGAGTTTCCCCCAAAAAAGCCTAGATTAGCCTGTTTTCAAGGGAAAATAGCCAAGGCGCCAAGGTCCCAGCTCAAAAGCCAAGATCTAGTAAAAAATGCCAAGGAGTGGCAACACGGGACTCACGTCAACAAAATCAGTGAGGCTAGCCAGCTTTCAGGCTGCCAGATGAGGAATAGCATTTTTATCATTATAATACTATAACGTCATAAAGTTCACTTATAATAAGATATTCAGTAATATCAATCATAATATAATTTATATTGCTACATGTCATTAAAATTAAATGTGAACTAATATTATACGTATTATGATAGGGATAAGTAGGTTATTTTTTTGGTTACTTGCCGAGGGCCGCATTAAACTTTATTGAGGGCCACATGCAGCCCTCAAACAGTGGGTTGAGCACCCCTGACCTATATTATTGTGTATGCATTCCTTCACCACTCAACCATTAATAAAAGCAAACAGCATTATATGACTGACCTATATATCATGAAAGCCACACGAAATATTGTTAAAGAGAAGATGAAATTGTGACTGATCTTCAAAGTCTCGTCTAAATTTCCACCTTCCTATGACTTGTACTCTTTCTTACACGGGGGGAGGATCAAGACACCTGAACATAATCTTTTGGAATTCATTAATACTTCATTTTGGGAGTATTAGTTTCGTTTTTTTCCCGATTTTTTTTATTTATTTTCCTCTACTGCTTCTGATATATGAAAAAAACAAAAAAAAACAATTTCTTAGTCAACCATTAAACAAGTCCTTTGTTCAGGTAGTAAGGAGGAGTAGTTTTGCATTTTCTCTACGTGTTTTATTTTTTTGTTTTTTCTTGACTGCTTCTTCTGATATATAAACAAACACCCATTGGTGCTACTTTGGTTTGTCATGAATCTACTTTGGTATGTGATCTACACTTTATATTGCGGTCTACGTGTCATGAATCTACTTTGGTATGCCATCTAAATGGTTGATGCATGGTCTAGATGGTCTAGACTCCGACTATAGAGGGTAATAGCGGTGGTAGAGAGGTAGTTGAGTCCCGGCTCAACAAGGTACAAGAACAAGAAAAACACGTGTCGTGATTACGAGAGAATGTCTGGTTAGAGTGTCGAAGCGCCGGTCCCGAACAAGGAAAACACTCGTCGTGGTTTCGAGAGAATGTCTGCTTAGAGTGTCGAAGCTCCGGTCCCGACTCAACAAGGTACATGTGGCAACAGCACACTTCATTCCGCCATAGACATCAATCTCGACAGCTTTGGTATGTTACCTGCAAGCTAGTTTGTTACATCATGGACTTCTTTGATAACTTCAATGGAGGTGTACTGCACATAACAGTTTTGCAGTTCTACGCAAGAAAAGAAATCCCCACACTCGAAAAATTCATGAAGAAGTGAAGAACAACCTCTCATATCCTGGCAGCCGTGAAACACTGAGAAAAGTTCTGAAGAAAATCGGATTTCACCATGCAAAGGTTGATGGGCGAAAATTCCTCTTGGAAAATAATGATGTGCAATATGCACGAAGCAAGTTTTTAAGAGAAATAAGGAAACACTTAAGCTCAGACAAGAACATCGTATATTTGGACGAGTCGTGGGTTAACCAAAACTACACGGTTTCCAAATGTTGGGTGCACGAAGAAAATGCAGGACAGGCTATAGGAGTGAGGGTGCTGACTGGGAAGGAGGCCGCTTGATCATTCTGCACGCTGGATCATAAGAACATAAGAACTCAGGAGTCTACAAGAGGCCGGTAGGCCTGTACTAGGCAGCTCCTTTGACCCTAAGCTCCCGTGTATCTAACCCCACCTAATATCGCTGTCCATGAATTTATCTAGTCTATTTTAAATGTGACAATTGTATTGGCACTCACCACATGACTGCTAAGCCCATTCCACTCATCCACCACCCTGTTAGTAAACCAATTTTTGCCTATGTCCCTGTTGAATCTGAACTTATCCAGTTTAAACCCATTACTTCGTGTCCTACCCGGTTCTCTTACCAACAAAACCTTATGAATGTCTCCCTTATTAAAGCCCTTCATCCATTTATAAACCTCGATCATGTCTCCACGCACCCTTCGCCTTTCTAGAGAATGCAAGTTTAACTGTTTGAGTCTTTCCTCGTATGGCAAGTTTCTCAACCCCTGAATCATCTTAGTCATCCTCCTCTGCACCGATTCTAACATTTTGATATCCATTATATAGTAAGGTAACCAGAACTGAACCGCATAGTCAAGATGAGGTCTAACTAATGCTAAATATAGTTTGAGGAAGACTTCGGGGCTTCTGTTGCTTACGCTCCTTGAAATAAATCCCAGTACCCTATTAGCTCGATGATTTGTTCCCGGGGGCCGCCCTTGTTTTCCAGGCAAAAAATGTCGGGGATTACCATGATCAGATGAATGCAGAAACATTTGAAAAGTGGTTCACATCAACTCTTACCAAACATTCCTTCAGCGTTAGTAATTGTGATGGATAATTATAATGCATCTTATCACTCAAGAAAAATTCACAAGCCACCAACATCTGCAAACAACAAAGCTACGATACGAGAATGGCTGGAGAAGAGGGGCGTAGCAGTGCCAGAAGTTATCCTCAAGACAGACCTTCTGCATCTTGTAAGTCAACACGTCTCTTCTGCCGACACAAACTACGTTGTCGACAAGATGGCTTCAGATCACGGACATAAGAGTAGTGCGCCTGCCACCATACCACTGTCACTACAACCCCAATGAGCTGGTTTGGGCTCAAGTTAAAGGCTACATCTAGAAAAAAAACATTCAAGACTGCCGACCTAAAACCACTCATAGAAGAATCTATACAAAATGTTACCAAGGAAATCTGAAGAATGCTGTCCGGCACGCGGAAAACTGCAGTCATAGGATGCAGAGAGAGATGTCGTGATTGACAACTTCATTGATTCTTTCATCATCACTCTCACATCTTCTGATGAGCATTCATCCTAAGTCATCCAAGATGCAGTGAAGAGAGGAATAGGCCTATCGGGGATATATACCTCTTAAAACACGCGCCATGACTTTTACCTCTCGGGTGGTGTGGAAATAAAGTCGGTTATATAATCTGTACAATACAATGGTAAGGACTAAAACCAAATTTATCGTATAAACCCACAATTTCTGTATTATAACCTAATAAATCAGGTTGAATAAACGAGAGAGAGAGAGAGAGAGAGAGAGAGAGAGAGAGAGAGAGAGAGAGAGAGAGAGAGAGAGAGAGAGAGAGAGAGAGAGAGAGAGAGAGAGAGAGGTAACAAATGGGGGGATAAAACGTGGCACCGCTGTACTGCTGCTTACTCCTAGAGGCGAGGCCTACGTCACAGCCGCAGGTTTGAGCTAGCCGGTGTATAACCTCCCTATATACTAATTTATATTTCAGTATTTGACGCAGCCCTAAAGCGTGCACAATAATTCTACAACGAAATCAGAGACGAAACTAAAGCACAGGCATTTTAAGAAGACATGGACTTTTGGATGAAGAACAAAGTGTTTCACCGTGTCATCGATGTGGCGGAGAGGTGAAGGACGCTCGGAAAAGAAGACGAAATGGCGAATTTATTCCCGTTCTTCGTTGCAGAAACCGTGGATGTCAAACTTTTCGTTCCGTTCGCAGAGGTAATGTATTCATCCACTTCACAGATTTAAATAACAAACTAAATTGCAAGCTCTCTCTTTGTCAAATTTTAGAATTGATCTTTTATTTTATACAAGACCTCTCTTATGATCTGGTTCAAAGATTAACTGGTAGAGGTACCGAAGCAATATGCGACTGGTTCAACATGTGCAGAGAAGTTTGTACAGCGAATGTTTCAGTCCAACATCGTGGTCAAATGGCAGGGACTGAAGAAGAGCCTGTGCAAATTGATGAAGCACGCTTTGTAGGACAGCGAAAGCACAACAGAGTCCGAATGTTGCAAGGAGACCGGGCTCCAAATTCAACAGACGGTGAAGCTGAAGTGGACAGTAACCGTAACCATGGGAGACGTATTGATGGTGTTTGGTTTGAAGAGAGGCTCAGAGTGCCGATATTTTTACGTTCAAAGAAGAGACCGTGAGACACTTCAACCAATTATTCAGAGAGAAGTCGCTGAAGGCTCAATAATCCATTCCGACGACTGGCCAGCTTACTCTAATTTAAACCAAATCAATTTTCGTCATTTTTCCGTAAATCATCAGCAGTATTACGTCGATCCTAACCCTGGGGCACATACACAAGGAACTGAAAGATCCTGGCTTGATGCGAAGACTCGGGTATTGAAAAACATGAGAGGCAGCAATCAAAGAACTTTTCAGTCGCACCTAGACTACTTCTGTTGGCGGATGATGAGAAAAGAAGCTCCTGACATACATTTAGCATTTTTAGCTGATATATGTGATGTTTACCGATATAATATTTTTAATAAAAAAAAAAATTATTATGTTTTTACCATGTAGATATCATTACAAAGTAAAATATCAACGGTGTAGATACTTTTCCTTGTAGATAACAAGCCAAAGTACGGTGTAGATATGTTTTTCTTATAGATAACAAGCCAAAGTAGCACCCACCCATTTTGTTCAGTCATCCATTTAGTACCTTTTTTTTAAAGTAGTGAGAGGAAATTCAAGTTAAAGAAAATGGAATGAGGTTAGTCTGTAGGAGGTGCTTGATACGGGGTCTAAAATTTGCCTTGAAGGGGGGCTGGATTTTTTTTTTACAACAAGGAGACAGATCAAGGGCACACACAAAAGTAAACAATAATAAAATAAAGCCCGCTACTTGCTGCTCATAAAAAGAATCCAAAGAGGTGGCCGAAAGCTAGGTCAATTTCGGGAGGAGAGGTGTCCAGATACCCTTCTCTTGAAAGAGTTCAAGTCGTAGGCAGGAGGAAATACAGAAGAAGGAAGATTGTTCCAGAGTTTACCAGCGTGAGGGATGAAAGCGTGAAGATCCTGGTTAACTCTTGCATAAGGGGTTTGGACAGTATAGGGATGAGCATGAGTAGAAAGTCGCGTGCAGCGGGGCCGCGGGAGGGGGGGTGGCATGCAGTTAGCAAGTTCAAAAGAGCCGTCAGCGTGAAAATATCGATAGAAGATAGAAAGAGAGGCAACATGGCGCATAAATTAAGAGGTAGAAGACTATCAGTAAGAGGAGGAGAGCTGATGAGACGAAGAGACTTAGACTTCACTCTGTCCAAGAGAGCTGTGTGAGTGGAGCCCCCCACACGTGAGATGCATACTCCATATGAGGGCGGACACTGCCCTGTATATGGATAGCAACTGCGCGGGGAGAAGAAGTGGCGGAGACGATACAAAACCCCATCCTCGAGGAAGCTGATTTAGTGAGAGACGAGATGTGAAGTTTCCAGTTAAGATTTAGAGTTAAGGATAGACCGAGGATGGTTAGTGTTGTCGATGGTTACGGCGGAGTGGTGTCGATGAATAGGGGATAGGTGTTTGGAAGATTGTGTCGAGTTGATAGGTGGATAAATTGAGTTTTTGAGGCATTGAAGGACACGAGGTTCCTTTTACCCCAATCGGAAATGATAGTAAGATCTGAGGTTAAGCGTTCTGCAGCTACCAGCTTGGAGTCATGTAATTCCTGTTGAGAGGGTCTTCTGTTGAAAGAAGCTGAATAATGCAGAGGGAGTCATCAGCGTATGCGTGGATAGGACAGTTTGTTATGGAAAGAAGATCATTGATGAATAACAGGAAGAGAGTGGGTGATAGGACAGAGCCCTGTGGAACACCACTGTTAATAGGTTTAGGAGAAGAACAGTGACCGTCTACCACGGCAGAGATAGAACAGCCGGAAATGAAACTGGAGATAAAGGAACAGAGAGAAGGAGAGAATCAGAAAGAGGGCAGTTTGGAAAGCAAAGACTTGTGCCAGACTCTATCGAAGGCCTTCGATATGTCTAGCGCAACTGAGAAGGTTTCACCGAAACGGCTAAGAGAGGATGACCAAGAATCAATTAGCAGAACAAGAAGATCGCCAGTAGAACGCCCTTGCGGAACCCATACTGGCGATCAGATGGAAGGTTATAGGTGGAAAGGTGCTTTTGAATCTTCCGGTTAAGGATTGATTCTAAAGCTTTATATAGACAGGAAAGTAAAGCTATAGGGCGGTAGTTTGAGGGATTGGAACGGTCACCCTTCTTAGGCACAGGCTTTACGAAGGCGTACTTCCAGCAGAAAGGAAAGGTAGATGTTGATAGGCAGAGGCGAAAGAATTTGACCAGGCAGGGTGTCAGCACGGGCTATATCAAGTCCATAAGCCTGCTGAGAGTTGAGGCCAGAGAGGGCATAGAAAACATCATTAGGAAGAATCTTAATAACATGCAGGCATAAAGGAGTCGGAAAGGGGTGAGTAAGAGGAATATGCCCATAATCGTCCAGAGTGGAGTTGTTACAGAAAGTTTGAGCGAAGAGTTTAACCTCAGAGATAGAAGAAACGGCAGTGCTGCCGTCTGGGTTAAGAAGAGGCGGGAAAGAGGAAGAAGTGAAATTGGAGGAGATAATTGATGGCTAAGAGCCAGAAGTCTCTGGACGAATTAGAGAAAGCAAGGTGTACACATTTGCTATGGATAAAGGAGTTTTGGTAAGTCGAAGAATAGATTTGGCAAGATTCCGGGCTGAAATGTAAAGGTCAAAGTTAGCGGGAGTTTGAAGGCTCTGGTACCTTTTGTAAGCTGCCTCTATCTTTGACAGCACGAGAACAAGCGTGATTAAACCAAGGCTTTTTATCATGGGGAGTAGAGAAAGTACGTGGAATGTATGCCTCCATTCCTTAGACAATCACCTCTGTGATGCGCTGAGCATACACAGAGGGGTCTCTCTCCTGGAAGCAGTAATCATTCCACGGGAAATCGGAAAAGTACATCCTCAGGTCATCCCACCGAGCTGAAGCAAAATGCCAGAAGCATCGCCTCTTAGGTGGGTCCAGAGGGTGTACAGGAGCGATAGGACAGAATACAGAAATAAGATTGTGATCGGAGGAGCCCAACGGAGAGAACAGTTTGACAGAGTAAGCCGAAGGGTTAGAGGTAAGGAAGAGGTCTAGTATGTTGGGCCGGTCTCCAAGACGGTCGGGAATACGTGTAGGGTGCTGAACCAACTGCTCTAGGTCATTGAGGAGAGCAAAGTTGTATGCTTGTTCACCAGGATGGTCAGTGAAAGAGGAAGAAAGCCAAAGCTAGTGGTGAGCATTGAAATCTAATAGTATGGAGATTTCAGGAAGGAGTGAGTCAAGATGTGCTCCACTTTAGAGTTCAGGTAGTCAAAGAATTTTACATAGTTAGTAGAATTAGGTGAAAGATAAACAGCACAGTTGTATTTAGCAATATAATGACAATGAAGTCTTAGCCAGATGGTGGAAAATTCAGGAGAGTCAAGGTCGTGGGCACGAGAGCAAGTGATGTCATTGCGTACGTAGACGCAACATCCAGCTTTTTATTGAAATTTAGGATAGAGATAGTAGGAGGGAACAGAGTAGAGATCGATGTCAGTAGCCTCAGAAACCTGTGTTTCGGTGAAGAAGAGAAGGTGAGGTTTAGAGGAGGAGAGATGATGTTCCACAGAATGAATATTAGTACGAAGACCGCGAATATTGCAGAAATTGATAAGAAAAAGGTTTGAGGAGTTATCAAAACACCTCTCAGGTCGGCAGCCAGAAAGGGAGTCCTCCCTGAGGGAATTTATGGCCACCCCACCAGGCGGGGACTCCGAGGCATTGTTGTTCAACGCCATTTTGAATTTTGGGAAAAGGTGTGTGTGTTGTGTGAATGTAGTGTGGTGTAGATAGAGAGAGTATCTGTCTTTTGAGAGCATGCTGAACTACTCTCTGGTGTAGATGAGACAATAGTGAAACGGTTAGTGAGGTAATGGGAAGGGTCTTTGGAGGGCTTAAGCACCCATCTCACTTCCCATATATACCTCACCGGGAGTGGTTTGCGCCCGTTCGGTAGGTGTCTTCCTACCTAATTCCTACCTACTGCGAGACGGCAGCACTGCTGTCTCGTCTGTCTCTAAGGCTGAAATCCTCGCTCAAACTTTCTGTAAGAACTCCACCCTGGACGATTCTGGGCATATTCCTCCTACTCATCCGCCCTCTGACTCCTTTATGCCTGTTATTAAGATTTTTCCAAATGATGTTTTCTATGCCCTCTCTGGCCTCAACTCTCAGAAGGCTTATGGACCTGATGGAGTGCCTCATATTGTCCTTAAAAACTGTGCTTCCGTGCTGACACCCTGCCTGGTCAAACTCTTTCGCCTCTGCCTATCAATATCTACCTTTCCTTCCTGCTGGAAGTATGCCTTTGTACAGCCTGTGCCTAAGAAGGGTGACCGTTCCAATCCCTGAAACTACCGCCCTATAGCTTTACTTTCCTGTATATCTAAAGCTTTTGAATCAATCCTTAACCGGAAGATTCAAAAGCACCTTTCCACATCTAACCTTCTATCTGATCGCCAGTATGGGTTCCGCAAGGGGCGTTCTGCTGGCGATCTTCTTGCTCTCTTAACTGACTCTTGGTCATTCTCTCTTAGCCGTTTCGGTGGAACTTTCTCTGTTGCGCTAGACATATCGAAAGCCTTCGATAGAGTCTGGCACCAGTCTTTGCTTTCTAAACTGCCCTCTTTCGGATTCTATCCCTCTCTCTGTTCCTTTATCTCCAGTTTCCTTTCCGGCCGTTCTATCTTTGCGGTGGTAGACAGTCACTGCTCTTCCCCTAAACCTATCAAAAGTGGCGTTCCACAGGGCTCTGTCCTATCACCCACTCTCTTCCTGTTATTCATCAACGATCTTCTTTCCATAACAAACTGTCCTGTCCACTCATACGCCGACGACTCCACTCTGCATTATTCAACTTCTTTCAATAGAAGACCCTCTCAACAGGAAGTACACGACTCCAGACTGGAGGCTGCAGGAGGCTTAACTTCAGACCTTGCTATCATTTCCGATTGGGGCAGAAGGAACCTTGTGTCCTTCAATGCCTCAAAACTCAATTTATCCACCTATCAACTCGACACAATCTTCGAAACACCTATCCCTATACTTCGACAACACTCAGCTGTCACCGTCTTCAGCAGTAAACATCCTCGGTCTATCCTTAACTCAAAATCTCAACTGGAAACTTCATATCTCCTCTCTCGCTAAATCAGCTTCCTCGAGGTCGGGCGTTCTGTATCGTCTCCGCCAGTTTTTCTCCCCCGCGCAGTTGCTATCCATATACAGGGCCTTGTCCGCCCTCGTATGGAGTATGCGTCTCACGTGTGGGGAGGCTCCACCACACAGCTCTTCTGGACAGAGTGGAGTCTAAGGCTCTTCGTCTCATCAGCTCTCCTCCTCCTACTGATAGTCTTTACCTCTTAAATTCCGCCACGATGTTGCCTCTCTTTCATCTTCTATCGATATTTCCATGCTGACTGCCCTGTCGAAAGGGAGTCACCTTATCGTGGTGACGGGGCTTGAAGCGAGGTCGGCGGCACCACCTTCCGTGGTGGCTTGCCCACCTGATAGGGCTCGATGTCCGTTGGCCTCGTGGACTAAGTGCTCCCCTCATCACCGGTAGAGGAGGCCTACTGGTGATGTTGTTTCGCCCTGCCCTGCCCTCTTACCACCCAGGTCAGGGCTACTCTCTCCCCACGTGTTTGCCGTGCGTGGCGTCCCGTATACTCCTGTGCCCTCTCATCTGGCGGTTGAGTCCACTGCGGGCAGGATGTAGTTCCCTCGGTGGGCAACACGCTAATTTGGTGGGAGGGCTGGGGTAAGACGGGCGGTTCAGTGTGGCCCCATTGAATCAATCGGCTGGTCATGCGATGGCTTGGGTCAAGTAGTCACTGCCGGGTGGGCGGTCGCAAAGGTCCTGCGGCCGCCGACACACACCGGGCAGGGGAAGCGTCGACGTCCCCATTCTCCCTGGGGCTGCTGGGGGCGGTCTGGCCCCAACATTCAGCCTCCCCTGGTTGGGCTTCGTGGTGGGTGGGGTTGTGGGGGAGTGAAACACCTCCCTGTGTATGGGGAAGTTTCCCTGGCCTCGGCCTGCCTCTCTCCCTGACGTCCGCATGTCCGCGATTACCACTACACGGTCCTCTCTCGTCGCCACCTTGAGCCTTTCACGGCTCCTGGTGGTGCCGCTGAAAGTCCCTACCTCCTAGAGGGGTTGACCAAGATAAGTCCGTGCGACACAAAAGTCCACGTGTGTCTGACAAGGCTGCCTCCCATTCCGGGGTAACTCTGATGTGCGTCCTCTACCAAGCTGGACGCACTTCAGATGGTGAATATCGATCCATCGTTTTCCTACCGTGCCTTGCGCTCCTTATTCAAGCCATTTGGCACAGTCCTTCGTATCCGTCTCATTTATGATGGAGACTTCAAGTCAAACAGATGCTATGTGACCTTTTCCTCCAGCGCTGAAGCCCAGTCGGCGTGTGATGCTGTTGCGACTCTGCCTATCGCAGGTGCTGGATTTCAAGCGAAACTTCTTCGCTTCGACAGTGACATGGACTATGTCCCGAACCTATTTGAAGACGCTTTGTTAGAGCCAACTCCCAGGGACAGCCAGGTCCTTCCCCCTCGTTGGTTTGTTGCATACTATAGGAATGGGCGTGGCAACTTCATTCATGCTGCTAGGTACCTCGCCAAAGAAATTGGCACGATCCCTGAGGGGAATCTGAAAAAGTATGAAAAGGGAGTGTTAGTCAGGGCTAAAGATATTACTCAAGCTAAAATGGTGCAACATCTACCATGCCCTGCTGACAACATGTTTGAAACGGTCAAAGCACATCATACCTTCAATTATAGTAAAGGCAGTATATATAACCATGACCTCTATGAGCTCTCTGAGGAGGAAATATTTGGGATGTGCCCTAGTTCTGTTCATAAGGTGTCCAAGTTAAAGGGTTCAGCTAACATGATACTTCTCACCTTTTTTGGTTCTACCCTCCCTGACCGTGTCAATACTGGCCCCCTCCATCTAGATAAAGCAGACTGGCAGCGATTTACGGAACTTAGCTCCTCTCTTCGTCCGTTGGCTGACTTTGGAACTTCCGACGAGGTTGCATCCTATTTCACTGATGCCCTACATTCTGCAGCCCTTCAATCCGTCCCCAGGACGTCTGGCCAGTTCCCTAAACGTCCTGTTCCCTGGTGGAACGCCGCTTGCACAACTGCTGTGCAAGAGAAGCGTGCTGCATTCTCTCGACTTCGTCGTCACCGTGGGGACCCCAGTGTTTGGATGCTTTTCGGGGAGCGCGTGCTCGAGCACGACGTACTTTCAAGGAGGCTCGACGAATTTCTTGGAAGGCTTATCTTTCTTCCATCACTACCAGAACTACACTCACAGAAGTCTTTAACAGAGTTCGTAAGATCTCTGAAGTTTTCCCCCCTCCCCCAGTGCTATCGCATGCAGGGGGAGACGGTGGCGGACCCTAAGATTGTTGCTGACCTAATCGCCAAGCACTTTGCCAGTGCCTCTAGGAAAGATCCTACTGCAACAGGGTCGCGTCATCGCCTGCATTTGGAATCACTATGAGATAACTTTGCTTCCACAGTATGGGAATCTTATAATATCCCATTTTCTCTCTCCGAGCTGAAGACGGCTTTATCCCAGTGTCATGATTCCTCGCCAGGTCCAGACGACATCCCTTATGCTTTCTTACGCCACATGTCTGACTGTGGTTTTACATTTTTATTGGATCTTTACAATTTCATTTGGCGTACCGGTGATTTTCCATCTCTGTGGAGTGTGGCTGTAATTCTCCCCATTCTGAAGCCTGGGAAAGATCATCTCCAAGCAACTAACTATCGTCCTATTTCTTTAACATCCTGCATTTGTAAAGTGATGGAGAAGATGGTGAATGTCAGGCTTATGTGGTACTTGAAGAGCTTGAGTTTATTGACCCCGGTGCAATATGGTTTCGAAAGGTGCGGTCCACTTCGGATGCTCTTTTATCCTTGGAGTCCTCAGTTTGTGAGGCGTTTGCCAATAATCACCACCAGGTGACCGTGTTTTTTGATCTGGAGAAGGCCTATGACGCCGCTTGGTGTCATGGAATTTTACTTAACCTGTTTGAGTTTGGTCTTCGTGGCCGTCTCCCTGTTTTTATTCAGGAGTTTTATCTCGTCGTCTTTACGGGTTAGAGTAGGAGTACTCTTTCCGAGGTTTGTCCACTTGAGGATGGAGTACCACAGGGAAGTATTATCAGTGTTACGCTATTTGCTGTGGCTATTAATGAGTCGTTGGTGTCCTGCCTGATGGAGTTCATAGCTCTTATATGTAGACGATTTATCCATTTCGTTCTCTGCGGCAAGGATGTCGCTGATTGAACAAAACTGCAATTGATAATTAATAGAGTCGTAATTGGGCAAATACGCGCGGCTTTCGATTTTCGTTCAAAGACAGTAGCTATGTATTCTGTCGTCGAGACGTTCATCCGGACCCTGACTTATATCTTGGTAATAGGCGACTGTCCTGTGTAGAGACGACTCGTTACCTCGGTTTTATTTGATAGCCGCCTAACCTGGGTTGCCTCATTTACGTTACGTTAAGGCGGCTTGTCAGAAAGCCCTAAGATTACTCAATGCTAGCAAAGCTATGGTATTAACGTGCAATGGTCATCATACCAAAATATGTAGTAATTAATTATACATGTCAACCTACTTATTTTCATGAGATCATGGTATGACCACTGAAAACATAGCTTTTTTTATCTTGGTTCCATTACAAAATCTTAGGTCACTTGGTAAAGTGTTCACCTAAGTCCGACCCAAGCTGACAACATAAACTTTTTTTTTTTTACAGCAAAGGAGACAGTTCATAAGCACAAAAAGCAAACATTAATAAAAAAAAGCCCGCTACTCACTGCTCCTAAAAAGAATCCAAAGAGGTGGCTGAGAGATAGGTCAGTTTCGGGAGGAGGTGTCCTGATACCCTCCTCTTGAAAAGTTCAAGTCGTAGGCAGGAGGAAATACAGAGATGAAGGAAGAT
Organism: Eriocheir sinensis; assembly: GCF_024679095.1. Taxonomy (NCBI): domain Eukaryota; kingdom Metazoa; phylum Arthropoda; class Malacostraca; order Decapoda; family Varunidae; genus Eriocheir; species Eriocheir sinensis. The sequence continues at coordinate 376,264 of NW_026111619.1, read as the reverse complement.
TGTTCCAGAGTTTACCAGCGTGAGGATGAAAGAGTGAAGATGCTGGTTAACTCTTGCTACATAAGGGGTTTGGACAGTATAGGGATGAGCATGAGTAGAAAGTCGAGTGCAGCAGGGGCGGGAGGGGGAGGGCATGCAGTTAAAGTTCAGAAGAGCAGTCAGCGTGGAAATATCGATAGAAGATAGAAAGAGAGGCAACATTGCGGCGGAATTTAAGAGGTAGAAGACTATCAGTATGAGGAGGAGAGCTGATGAGACGAAGAGCCTTAGCCTCCACTCTGTCCAGAAGAGCTGAGTGAGGGAGCCCCCCCACACATGAGATGCATACTCCATACGAGGGCGGACAAGGCCTCTGTATATAGACAGCATCTCTGCAGGGAGAAAGAAGAACTGGCGGGGTACAGAACGCCCAGCCTCGAGGAAGCTGATTTAGTAAGAGATGAGATATGAAGTTTCCAGTTGAGATTTTGAGTTAAGGATAGACCGAGGATGTTTAGTGTTGAGGAAGGTGATAGCTGGGTGTTGTCAAAGAATAGGGGATAGTTGTTTGGAAGATTGTGTCGAGTGGATAGGTGGAGAAACTGTGTTTTAGAGGGCGTTGAAGGACAGCAGGTTCTTCTTGCCCCAATCGGAAATAATAGTAAGGTCTGAGGCTAAGCGTTCTGCAGCCTCCAGCCTTGAGTCGTTAAGTTCCTGAAGGGTGGGTCTTGTATTAAAGAAGTTGAATAATGAAGAGTGTAATCATCGGCGTAGGAATTGATAGGACAGTTCGTTTTTTAAATAATATAATCAATGAACAACAGAAAAAGAGTGGGGAGATAGGACAGAACCCTGTGGACACCACTGTTAATAGATTTAGAAGAACAGTGACCGTCTACCACGGCAGAAATAGAACGGTCAGAAAGGAAACTGGAGATAAAGGTACAGAGAGAAGGATAGAAACCGTAGGAGGGTAGTTTAGAAAGCAAAGATTTGTGCAGACCCTATCAAAAGCTTTTGATATGTCCAGCAATAGCAAAAGTTTCGAAACGCTAAGAGAGGATGACCAAGAGTCAGTTAAGAGAAGTTAGGAGATCACCAGTAGAACGCCCTTTGCGGAACCCATACTGGCGATCAGATAGAAGGTCAGAAGTGGAAAGGTGCTTTTGAATCTTTCGGTTGGATTGATTCAAAAGCTTTTAGATAGACAAGAAAGTAAAGCAATAGGGGTAGTTTGAGGGATTGAGCGGTCACCCTTCTTAGGTACAGGCTGTATGAAGGCATACTTCCAGCAAGAAGGAAAGGTAGATGTTGACAGGCAGAGGCGAAAGAGTTGAGTTTGACCAGGCAAAGGGTGACAGCACGGAGGCATAGCTTTTTAAGGACGATAGAGGCACCCCATCAGGTCCATAAGCCTTCTGAGGATTGAGGCCAGAGAGGGCATAGAAAACATCATTTTGAAGAATCTTTATAAATAAGGCATACAAAAGGAGTCAGAGGGATGAGTAGGAGTGAATATGCCCAGAATCGTCCAGAGTGGAGTTTTTAGAAAGTTTTGAGAGAAGAGTGCTCCACTAGAGATAGACAGAGATGGCAGTAAGCAAGGTCAGGACTGAGGAGTGAGGAAAGAGAAGAAGTGAAGTTGAGGAGATGTTTCTTTGGCTAGATGCCAGAAGTCATGGGAAGAGTTAGAGAAAGTAAAGGCTTGACATTTCTATTAATGAAAGAGAATTTTTGGTTAGTCGGAGAATAGATTTGGCATTTACCTGGGCAGAAAATGTAAAGTCTATAATTACATTAGTTTGAAGGCTCTGGTATCTTTTTGTGGTTACCTCTCTATCATTTGACAGCACGAGAACAAGCGTGATTAAACCTGCGCCTTTTTAGCGAGGAGTAGAGGCAATTATAGTATGCCTCCACTCCAGAGACAATCACCCCTGTGATGCGCTGAGCACACACAGAGGGGTCTCTATCCTGGAAGCGGCCAATCATTCCAATAAAATTGAAGTGCCACATCCTCAGGTCGTCCCACCCGAGCTGGTTAAAATGCTGAAGCATCGCCTCTTCGGTGGGTCCAGAGGGTGGTACAGGATGAGGAGGGACAGGATGCAGAAATAAGATTTTGTGATCGGAGGAGCTTAACGGAGAGAACAGTTTGACAGAACAAGCAGAAGGGTTTGAGGCAAGGAAGAGGTCTAGAATGTTGGGCCGATCTCCAAGACGGTCAGGAATACGTAGGTGCTGGACCAACTGCTCTAGGGCTTGAGGATAGCAAAGCAGGCTTGTTCACCGTGATGGTCAGTGAAAGAGGATAAAAGCCAAAGCTGGTAGGAACATTGAAATCTCCTAGGTAGGGATGGGAGATTTCAGCTGAAGGGAGGGCTTAAGATGTAAGCCCACTTCTTAGACTTCAAATAGTCAAAGAATTTTACATATAGTTGTAGAGTTAGTGGAGATAAACAGCATGATATTTAGTAATGAATGACAGGAAGTCTTTTAACCAGATGTGGTGGAAAATTCAGAAGAGTCAAGGTCGGGCACGAGAGCAGTGATGTCGTTGTGCACGTAGGCGCAACATCCAGCTTTGGATTGAAATTTTAGGATAGAAATAGTAGGAGGAAACAGAGTAGAGATTGCTGTTGCAGCCTCAGCAGAAACCCCAAAGTTCGCAAGCAAAGAGAAGGTGAGGCTTTCTGAGGAGGAGAGATGATGCTCCACAGAATGAAAAATTAGAGCAAGAATCATGTTGCAGAAATTGAGAAGAAAGAGGTCTGAGGATATCAAGACACCTCCTCAGTCATAAGCCAGAAGGGAGTCCTCCTGGGAATTTAGGTCCCCTCTATGGGGACCTGGAGGCTTGGTGCATGCGCCATTTTGAAATTTTAATTTTGGGAAAAGGTATGTTGCAGAATGTAGTGTGGTGGATGTTAGAGGATCTGCTCCTTAGAGCATGCTGAACTACTCTCCGGTGTTGGTGAGACAATAGGGAAACGGTTATGGAGACATGGGGAAGGGTCTTTTGAGGGTCAGCTCCCTTCTCACCTCCCATATATACCTCTAGTGTTACTATTTGGTTGTGGCTAATGAGCTCGTTGGTGTCTCAGCCCGATGGGTCATAGCTCCTTATATGTAGACGATTTATCCATTTCGTTTTCTGCGGCAAGGATGTCGCTGATTGAACGAAAACTGCAATTGACAATTAATAGAGTCGCCAATTGGGCAAATACGCGCGGCTTTCGATTTTCGTCCTCAAAGACAGTAGCTATGTATTCTGTCGTCTTCGAGGCGTTCATCCGGACCCTGACTTATATCTTGTAATAGGCGACTGTCCTGTGTAGAGACGACTCGTTACCTCGGTCTTTTATTTGATAGCCGCCTAACCTGGGTGCCTCATTTACGTTACGTAAAGGCGGCTTGTCAGAAAAGCCCTCCTTCGTGATTTACCTCCTCATACCTCTTGGGGTGCAGACAGGGACACGTTACTCGTCCTCCACAGAACACTCATCCTTTCCAAGTTGGAATATGGCTGCGAGGTATACTCCTCCGCCAAGGAAGCTCGCCTATGCGTGTAGGACTCAGTGCATCATGCCGGGGTCCGCTTGGCTACTGGTGCATTCCGGTACCGATACCTAGCCTCCTCGTGGATGGTGGCGTCCTGCCTCTGGATTTGAGACGCCAGTCCTCTATTCCGTTGCTGGTTCCGCGTCCAACACCTTCCAGAATCAGTTCCTTGTGTGTCAATTTTGCGGGATTCTCGTTCGCCTGCATATGATGAGCGACCTAGTCTCCCTAAACCTTTTGTGTTTCGGGTAGCGTCTGCCATGACACCGTTGTCTTCCCTCCCATTCCTATCTGCCCTTATCGAGTACCTAGGGTTGGATACTGGCAGTTCCCAGTGTATCCGTGTGTTCTCCACTATAAATAGTAAGAGGATTTACCGCCATATGCGTTCCGATCCTTATTTTTAGAGCATTTCACTGAACACTCGGACTCCATCCTGTCTTTACTGATGGCTCTAAACTGGATGCTGGAGTTGGCTTAGTGTTGTCTTCCCCTCTCCATATATATATATATATATATATATATATATATATATATATATATATATATATATATATATATATATATATATATATATATATATATATATATATATATATATATATATATATATATATATATATATATATATATATATATATATATATATATATATATATATATATGTATATATATATCTATGAAAGATGGAAGAGAGGGGAGCTAGGTTCAAACGGTCAAATAGCCTATGACTCTCTCTCTCTCTCTCTCTCTCACGTACGTTTTTTTCTTTATTAGCTATATATAGGAATTGTCTGGCCAAAGTACAAGAAATTAACATATGTACGAGACACAGTTATCACCTTATGGTAGTGTCAAAATAAGTATTGTATGTGCCATAAATTCGTCATCGCCTCGCCGCAATCACAAGCTCGTGTCGCCAACTGCCGTTGAATAACTCTCGTACACAGTGGGCTGTGTACGTTTTTATTATGTTTTTATTACAGCTAGCTTGTTTGTTGGTCTGTTTAGTGTATCAGCTAAAGCTTTGTTAACATAAAAGATGCAGAACATGCAGTATAGCACTATACAATACAGGTATATTAATACTTATAACAGTAATAATATCGTCATCCGGAGGCGTTTGAACGTTGGTTTTTTTTTCACAGCGTATCGCCGTGCTTCAAAATGATTCGCGTCGGTGTTTCTAAATATTCGTGTTTAGCAAGATAACGGAGGCTCCTATGGTTATTTTTGATATCGCATCTTAATCTACGGTATTTTCTACGTTTATCAGTAGGTCTGTTTTTCTTTTAAACTTGGTAATAAAAAAAAAATGATCGTTTTGACAAAAATCCTCAGGGGGGGGCAAATGTGGCCCGGGTCGGAACGAATAGGGTTAAGGCGGCTTGTCAGAAAGCCCTAAGATTACTCAATGCTAGCAAAGCTATGGTATTAACGTGCAATGGTCATCATACCAAAATATGTAGTAATTAATTATACATGTCAACCTACTTATTTTCATGAGATCATGGTATGACCACTGAAAAACATAGCTTTTTTTATCTTGGTTCCATTACAAAATCTTAGGTCACTTGGTAAAGTGTTCACCTAAGTCCGACCCAAGCTGACAACATAAACCTTTTTTTTTTTTTTTTTTTTTTACAGCAAAGGAGACAGTTCAAGGGCACAAAAAAAGCAAACATTAATAAAAAGAAAGCCCGCTACTCACTGCTCCTAAAAAGAATCCAAAGAGGTGGCCGAGAGATAGGTCAGTTTCGGGAGGAGAGGTGTCCTGATACCCTCCTCTTGAAAAAGTTCAAGTCGTAGGCAGGAGGAAATACAGATGAAGGAAGATTGTTCCAGAGTTTACCAGCGTGAGGGATGAAAGAGTGAAGATGCTGGTTAACTCTTGCATAAGGGGTTTGGACAGTATAGGGATGAGCATGAGTAGAAAGTCGAGTGCAGCGGGGCCGCGGGAGGGGGGGAGGCATGCAGTTAGCAAGTTCAGAAGAGCAGTCAGCGTGGAAATATCGATAGAAGATAGAAAGAGAGGCAACATTGCGGCGGAATTTAAGAGGTAGAAGACTATCAGTATGAGGAGGAGAGCTGATGAGACGAAGAGCCTTAGCCTCCACTCTGTCCAGAAGAGCTGTGTGAGTGTAGCACCCCCACACATGAGATGCATACTCCATACGAGGGCGGACAAGGCCCCTGTATATGGACAGCATCTGTGCAGGGGAGAAGAACTGGCGGAGACGGTACAGAACGCCCAGCCTCGAGGAAGCTGATTAAGTAAGAGATGAGATATGAGGTTTCCAGTTGAGATTTTGAGTTAAGGATAGACCGAGGATGTTTAGTGTTGAGGAAGGTGATAGCTGGGTGTTGTCAAAGAATAGGGGATAGTTGTTTGGAAGATTGTGTCGAGTGGATAGGTGGAGAAACTGTGTTTTAGAGGCGTTGAAGGACACCAGGTTCTTCTTGCCCCAATCGGAAATAATAGTAAGGTCTGAGGCTAAGCGTTCTGCAGCCTCCAGCCTTGAGTCGTTAAGTTCCTGAAGGGTGGGTCTTCTATTAAAAGAAGTTGAATAATGCAGAGTGGAATCATCGGCGTAGGAATGGATAGGACAGTTCGTTTTGGAAAGAAGATCATCAATGAACAACAGAAAAAGAGTGAGATAGGACAGAACCCTGTGGGACACCACTGTTAATGTATTTAGGAAGAACAGCGACCGTCTACCACGGCAGAAATAGAACGGTCAGAAAGGAAACTGGAGATAAAGGTACAGAGAGAAGGATAGAAACCGTAGGAGGGTAGTTTAGAAAGAAGATTTGTGCCAGACCCTATCAAAAGCTTTTGATATGTCCAGCGCAATAGCAAAAGTTTCACCGAAACGGCTAAGAGAGGATGACCAAGAGTCAGTTAAGAAGGTTAGGAGATCACCAGTAGAACGCCCTTGCGGAACCCATACTGGCGATCAGATAGAAGGTCAGAAGTGGAAAGGTGCTTTTGAATCTTTCGGTTAAGGATTGATTCAAAAGCTTTAGATAGACAAGAAAGTAAAGCAATAGGACGGTAGTTTGAGGGATTGGAGCGGTCACCCTTCTTAGGTACAGGCTGTATGAAGGCATACTTCCAGCAAGAAGGAAAGGTATATGTTGACAGGCAGAGGCGAAAGAGTTTGACCAGGCAAAGCGTGTTTGCAAGCTGAGTGCTTAGAATATTGGCATAATAATAAAAGATGCTGAAAACTGGATTCCACTACTTTATTTAATATATGAGTAATTATATACTGAATTTGTAATGGAGCCAAGATAAAAAATCTATGTTTTTCAGTGGTCATACCATGATCTCATGAAAATAAATAGGTTGACATATATAATTAATTACTACGTATTTTGTTATGACGACTATTGCACATTAATACCATAGCTTTGAACCCAATGATGAATATCTTCAAGCAAGACACAAATACCAACAGATTGGTCACCAATTCACTCTGTAAACAAATTCATATATTCAATAAAGTAGTGGAATCCAGTTTTCAGCATCTTTTATTAATATGCCAATATTCTAAGCACTCAGCTTGCAAACACGCTTAGGTTTATGTTGTCAGCTTGGGTCGGACTTAGGTGAACACTTTACCAAGTGACCAAAGATTACTCAATGCTACCATAGAGGTACACAACATCTTTGATTGTGAGTGCATCAGAGAGCACTGGAGAGCAGCATGAGTCTAATTAGGTGCTAATGAAGATCCTGCCTGCATCACAGACTACATAAAATGCAAATATGATCGGTGCCTAAAGGTGTTATAGTTGATGGTAAATATATATATATATATATATATATATATATATATATATATATATATATATATATATATATATATATATATATATATATATATATATATATATATATATATATATATATATATATATATATATATATATATATATATATATATATATATATATATATATATATATATATATATATATATATATATATATAAAACTGTCTGCCTTAATGTCCCTCCCACTTTTGAGGTCCAAATGACGCCCCTGATTGTAACAACGTATCTTGTAACATCCAAGACTGGGTGCCGGTGCAAATCTCCTCATTTAACACCGAGAAATTAATCTAGGCTCTAGGGAACTCGGAAAAATCCAAGTTAGAGAGTGCTGGCTGTGGTGATTGAGCCAGTGACCTTCGACATACAATGTCTGTCAGTGGAGCCAATAAAGGTAAAGGTAAAGTTGGGGCATACGCTGTAGCAGCGCGTGGCTTCGGTGCTCATCTCTGTAACATTGGCCCTTGAGCCTGTGGTGGGAGGGAGCCCATCACCCCGGGACACAGGGCCAGTGTGACATCCGGGTTACCACAGTTTCCCCAGGTAGTCATTTATCGACCAGCCCGAGAGGGAGAATGATCAGCTGGGTGAGCTGCACGCCGACTGCCCAGGCCGGGATTCGAACCCGGGCCCGCGTAGAAGCCAGGCATGCTGACCACTAAACCACGGAGGCGTATTGGAGCCCAATCTCAAGTGAACCCACTCACAATGGCACACCATTTTTTTTCTGGAAAATTTTGTGCTTTGAATGGATTTGCTAACCATTTCTGTCGAAAAACAGCACAGATTATTTTTCACCCCTTCCACCCCAACCTCCTCAGTAATAAAAAAAAAGTGACAAAATCATAGCCTTGAGGCAATAATATTCAGCCCCAGCATCAAAAAATTATACTGCTGCCCTATGAAAGGCATCTCTTAACTCCGATGAAGTAGGTGGTGACTGTGGTGGAGCAGCTTCATTGTCATCCCTTGCAGTGGCAGGTGTCATTGGGCCAGCAGATGATGAAGCAGTGGCTGGTGTCATTGGGCCAGCAGATGATGAAGCAGTGGCAGGTGTCATTGGGCCAGCAGATGATGAAGCAGTGGCAGGTGTCATTGGGCCAGCAGATGATGAAGCAGTGGTGTCATTGGGCCAGCAGATGATGAAGCAGTGGCTGGTGTCATTGGGCCAGCAGATGATGAAGCAGTGGCTGGTGTCATTGGGCCAGCAGATGATGAAGCAGTGGCTGGTGTCATTGGGCCAGCAGATGATGAAGCAGTGGCTGGTGTCATTGGGCCAGCAGATGATGAAGCAGTGGCTGGTGTCATTGGGCCAGCAGATGATGAAGCAGTGGCTGGTGTCATAGGGCCAGCAGATGTTGAAGCAGTGGCTGTTGCCGGAGCAGCTGATGGTATCTTTTCCACAAGTAATGAACAATGTGCTGGGATGGTCTCTAGCAATACAGCAGCGGGGCTGAAAAAAAGCGTCATATATTAGTCATGATTAATGCATGTAACTTAACCCCTTAACTGCGGATTTCCTGCAAGAAAACGTCACCAAACCACAGAAATGGAACAAATAGTGGTTGCTACAATTCAGTGAAGAAAATGTAGTCCTACGCCATAATAATAAGTCTGGGTCACGTATGTGCTCTCATTCCTTCATTCCTCTCTTCGCTCCTTCCCTCTCTCCCTCACTCCTTCCAGTCCTCCTTTAGTTCTTCTTATATGCCGCCCAAGACTTCTTTTTTCTTCTTCATATTCTCTTGCTTCCTTCTTTCTCTTTTGCTTGTTTTTATTTGACTTCCTTTTCCACCTCCTTTTTTTCGTGTTGGTCTGTCAACTTGTCTCTTGTGTGTCTATTTTTCTGCCTGTCTGTTTGTCTGCCCGTCCCTTTCTCTCTCTCTCTCTCTCTCTCTCTCTCTCTCTCTCTCTCTCTCTCTCTCTCTCTCTCTCTCTCTCTCTCTCTCTCTCTCTCTCTCTCTCTCTCTCTCTCTCTCTCTCTCTCTCTTTTCCCCTGTTCCTACCTACTTATTTTTCCCAGTCATCTATTTTCACCTAATCTTCCTTCCCTCCAATCATTCACGGCTCCCTCAACACCACGTCACTCGCATCACCATCGCCCTTCGCAAATCCGTCAACGCGCTTTTTCTACCGTTTCTTCCTCTCGCGCTCCACTTCGGAAAACATAGAACCTCCTCCTGCATGAACGGGGCTTCCTTAATTAACCTTCCCCTTGCCCGCTTCCACGCATGTTCCTCCCCTTCGAGTTGTCATTTTCATGCCTTTGCGATGATGTGACGTGGCGGTGTTGAAGCAAGACCTGTCCCTATTTTTGGATCCTGGAGGTGAAGGAGGAAGAGAAGGAGGAGGTAGAGCACAACATGAAGAGGTGGTGATGAGACTGCTCGGTAGGTTTGTATGGGATAGAGAGAGAGGAGTAAGAGGAGAAAGGAGAGGGGAGAGGAGTAATCATCTGGTACTTTTAGATGATAGATGAACTGGGAAGGGGACAAGATGAGGAGGTCGGGATGATACAGCTGGATAGGGGTGTATGGGAGAGAGGAGAGAGGGAGAGAGAGAGAAAGAGCAAAATGGCAAGGTGAGAGAAGTGGCAATCTTGTACTTTAAATAGTAGATGAGCTGGGAAGGGGGACACGATATGGGGCAGTGGTGGAGCTAGATAGGGATAGGTGGAGGAGAGATGAGAGGGGCAGAGAGAGTGCAGGGAAGGAGAAGGGAGAGAAGGGAGTGTCAGGTACTCTTCAGCAATGAGAAGAGGGAACAGTGATGAGAAGAGAGGCAAGCTGAGTTGGTAGTGATGATATAGCTGGATAGAGGTAGGTGGGGGAGAGATGAGAGGGACAGAGAGAGTGCAGGGAAGGAGAGGGGAGGGAAGGGAGTGTCTGGTACTTTTCAACGATGAGAAGAGGGAACAATGATTCGAAGAGGAGCAAGATTAGGAGGTGGCGATGATATAGCTGGAAGAGAGAGCCTGGAAGAGAGACTAGAGGGAGATAAGAGTGCAGGGAAGAAGAGGGGAGGGAAAGTAGTGTCTGGTAGTTTTCAACGATGAGAGGAGGGAACAGTGATGAGAAGAGGGGCAAGCTGAAGAGGTGGTGATGATATAGCTGGAAGAGAGAGCTTGGGGGAGAGATGAGAGGGACAGAGAGAGAGAGTGCAGGAAAGGAGAAGGGAGAGAAGGGAGTGTCTGGTACTTTTCAACGATGGGAAGAGGGGGAAGATGAGGAGGTGGTGATGATATAGCTGCAAGAGAGAGCGTGGGAGAGAGAAGAAAGGAAGATAAGAGTGCAGGGACGGAGAGTGAATACAAAAAAACACGAAGGAGGAACAAACAACAGCAGACTTGATGGTCCTTACGAGGCTGTTTGTGACAAGCTACACTAACTATCTAATCAAAGGTGGAAGATGAAGGACAGCAAGGGCGAAGGTTTAGGAGGAAGTATCAGGTCCCTTTAAATGATGGATGAAGTGTGGATGTGTTGATGTGTGAGAGAGGCGAGAGGTGTTGCAAGCGCTTCGTTCCCTTAAGGCGTGTTCGACTGGGTTTATCGGGTGTGATTTTCTGGTCATCACACACCTGGGAGGCTATCTGTTACCTGCTATAACATGAATCAGGCTCGAGAGGATCCCATTTTTCTACTGTGGCTGATAATTCTTTCTCTTTCTCCCTCGTAGGTACGTGTTGGGATGTATCTACCTCGTACGTGAGTGCGTGTGAGCCTGGCAGACACAATAGAAGGCTTTGGTGAGTGTACAGACGATTGTTGGGCCTTTGATTAAATATGTATATCTAATGTTTACCGAAAATAGAATACGCACTGTAGTTTGTTAAAAGAAGACCGAATAAGAAAATAAAGTCTAGTATACAGATATCTAAACGTAGGCCTTGAATAGCTGTAATAAAATAAGCTTTGATTCATATGTCTAAGGCCTACCTAATCCGAAACAGACAGGGTGCTTAATTTAGAGGGAAACGTAACTCCGGGACAGAGATCTAAAGTGAACCGCGAAAATAACAACTAAAACGCAAAAGATGACTAACGTAAGAAAAGAAAAAAGAAGACGACCAACGGAAGCAGTTTTGTATATGGACAGGAATGAAAAAAATAAAGGAGAAAATGAGGTAACTAACTAAGACAAAATACTAAACCTAACGCGTGAAAAATAATATATAGGTCCGAAAATGACCCCCATTCCGCCATAAACAAGTATATATCGTCACCTTCGTAAACAAACCGCCTAAGTCATTATTTTCTACTTTACAGGAAATCATAAAAGAAGTCATTATCTCATTTGGCTTAAAATTTGGACAGAAATGAAAAGACCGATTCTAGAACACTCAAACCCTGAATGACGAAGGCAACTATACAAAAAATGGGCGTCACCTGTTGAAAAATTTATGTAGACAAAAACCTGGAAATCTTTGAAAAATGACTTAGGCGATTATTTTATGAGGGTGACGATATATTTATGAAAACACGACAAATAAGCTGTTAAACTTTACTAACACCGCGCCATAAACGACAAAACGGTGAAAATAAACGTCATAACTTTGCACGAGACGAACAAGGAGTCATAAACGCGGCAAGCGGAGAGCGTAACGAACGAGGCTCATCCACGTGCTGTTCATTTGTTCCTCCGCGCCTCCCCTCGGCCCTGACAACTTATGCATCAGCCCCCGGGTCGCCCTACACGCCCTACATGACCATTTACTTCGGCTGTGAGTGTGCTCCGGAGGGTTCTTTGGAGGGTGGAACGTTTTCATGCTAGACAAAGAGAAAATACAAGTGAAGGAACGATGCATTTGTTATATCGTATTGGGTTCTTATAACTTGCCTTTCTAGTATGAGCAATGGAAATATAGTGAAAAGTGTGTGAAAAACGGTATGAACACACAAGAACGAGCACACAAACGAACACAAACACATACATGCATACTATAAAGACACACACAGAAACTCAATCTCACAGAGGCATGCACATACACACACACACCTCACAAACAGAATATACACTACGCTCATACTTAAATACCTGAAGAAGAAACATCGCTTAAATTATAAACATGTATGCAAAAGGTATGAGTGGAGTCTAAGGCTCTTCGTCTCATCAGCTCTCCTCCTCCTACCGATAGTCTTCTACCTCGTAAATTCCGCCGCCATGTTGCCTCTCTTTCTATCTTCTATCGATATTTTCACGCTGACTGCTCTTCTGAACTTGCTAACTGCATGCCTCCCCCCTTCCCGCTGCCTCGCCATACACGACTTTCTATTGAAGCTCATCCCTTTACTGTCCAAATCCCTTACGCACGAGTTAACCAGCATTTTCATTCTTTCATCCCTCACGCTGGTACACTCTGGAACAATCTTCCTTCATCTGTATTTCCTCCTGCCTACGACTTGAACTCTTTCAAGAGGAGGGTATCAGGGCACCTCTCCTCCCGAAATTGACCGTGAGCTGCCCGTGAACTGTTTCCTCTGCAGTAAAAAGAATGTTGAAAAAAAGGATCGCAGAGACACATGCATTGACCAAAAAGAATTCCGGTGCTCAGAAGTTTCCTTAGAATTCAAAAGAGTAAAAAGAAAAGTCTTGGATATTAACTCCTTGCCACTTCCACGAGCATCTATCTTTTGCATGTAGCTTACAAGAATATTGGCTCAGGCGCACCACAAAGAAAAAAAAAATACTTTGAGAGAAGACGGTATGCTCATAAGTCTCTCTCTCTCTCTCTCTCTCTCTCTCTCTCTCTCTCTCTGCATATAAATAACGCCATAAATACTACCACACAAAGATCTTGCATCCTTGTTCTTGGGGTTTAGATTCATTTCGCTATATCGCAAAAGTCTCTCTCTCTCTCTCTCTCTCTCTCTCTCTCTCTCTCTCTCTCTCTCGGCAGTAAATCATAATCCGTATTCATTAGCAATAATCTCGAGGCGAAAACTGTGAAAAGAGAAAGAGCGAGAGGAAAAGAGGGACGAGGAAGAGAGAAAACGTATAAAGCAAATGCGTAGACTCAACTAAATATTCAAAGGCTGGATTAGTCTGGGCGGGGAGAGGGGAGCGAAATCACAAGTATTACTAAATGAAAGGAAAAAAGGAGACTAGAGGCAGGAAATTTGTAATGTGCTGGATGACATAATCTGAAGTCATGTTTTAGTGTGTTGGAAGGGGGAGCAGTAGTAGTAGTAGTAGTAGTAGTTGTAGTGGTAGTAGCAGTAGTAGTAGTAGTGGTGGTAATAGTAGTAGTAGTAGTAGTAGTAATAGTTGTAGGTTAGCGGATAGCTAGGCTTGGCAACATCGCCTCGGGGCATCACGTGACATGTTCCTCTTTGAACTTAGTAACTAAGCAGCTAGCCTAGGGGGTACACGCCGCTCGCTCGTTCCCGTGTTTACCACTGTACTTTCACCAATAGACTGATAAAGGACCTCAGGGTGTTTTCGTTCCCATCCTTCAGCACGAGAAGCCAGCATCGGCAGGGACATAGATGGCGCAGTGAGACTCTTATAGTGAAAACGGTGTGTGAGAAGAAGCCGGCTCAACGGACGCGGACGCCCCTGGCCAAGGATTACTCATTTTGCGTCGCCTTTGGATACTACAGGTACTTCCGAGCTGTTTAGTGTGCGTTCCCGTGTGCTGTGTGTGACCCTGGTGCAGTGTGTGACCCTGGTGCAGTGTGTGGTGACGTGTGTGGCCTTTGTGCGTGTAGCAGTGCATCGCCCTTACGCTGCATGTACATAAGGGTGGGAATCTCGTCTCCCTAGCCACCACGGAGAGCGGCGCAACACGTCCTCTCCCTATGACTGTCCGCTGGGCACTGCTCGCCGCGGGGCGCGGGCCCCGCCGGCCAGCCGTGACACACCCACGCCACCGCCACACACACACACACACACACACAACGCCGGGCTGGCCAGCCCCTGCCCCCCCTCTACAGCTCCAAGCACGCACACTGCCGTCGCGTCGCAACTTGGCACTAGATCTACGCCCTACAGACTGCGAGGAGTTGATCCGGTCTGGAAAGGCTTGATCTATGCCACCACCTGTTCTTCGCAGCCACACACAAGCTCAAGAACAGCAACAGACATCTGCAGCCATGTCTTCACCGCCGTCAGACCTGATGGCTTTGTTGCAGCACATGGAGACCAGAGATCAACAGAGGCGCCAGGAGGAGCAGCTTCAACGCAGGGAGGAAGCAGCCGCCAGACAGCAGGAGCTCACAGCTATCATTGCAGCTCTAACGCAGCGATCAGGCGGACAGGCCTCTCCCGACAGCAGTCGCCCCACGTCGGAAGGAGCGCCGCAGCCCTCGCTGCCTCCTCGCCCCGCGCACACCCAGATCAAGGCTACAATCTCACCGCCCCCTCCTCTACAACCTGACGCAACATACCAGGCTTTTCGGGAATGGCGCCGACGGTGGCAAGATTACGCCGTTATGACTGATCTGGCTACGTTATCTCTGGGTAAACGTCACATACAACTACGGACTTGCCTCAGTCCAGAAGTGCTCCATACACTCCACTATCGCCTTCAAGTTCCCCAGGACGACACCGCAGCAATAGACGACGTCCTCAACACACTCGACACACACTTCAAGGCCCAAACCAACGAGGCGTTACGAAGACGTGAGTTGTTCAGCTGCCGTCAAGGTGCCGGGGAGCGCTTCAACGAGTTTTTCGTCCGTGTCAAGAACCTCGCGGAGGCAGTGGACGTATGCAAGGGAGGTGATAAAGACTGTGAGGAAACACAGATCAAGCAGGTGATATTGATGGGCGTCACCGACCAAGAGTTAATACAAGAACTCATCGGTATCATCCCCACGCAGTCACTCGATCAGGTGGTGCAACACTGTTACGCATACGAGGCTGCTAAACACACTGCTACCGCCATCACCTCCAAACCCAAGTCTGCTTGTGCTGTGTCTCAGTACAAGAAGAACAAGACAGCCACACAGCGCTCGCAAAGGTCAGCAACACCTACTACAAGCGCCTGCAACAGCTGCGATCGTTCACATGACAAGGGATCTTGCCGTGCCGCCAATGTCACATGTGGCAACTGTGGCAAAAAGGGACACTTCCCACGAACTCAGCGTTGCCCCGCACGTAACGCCACATGCAGCAATTGCGGTAAATCAGGTCATTATGGCCGCTACTGCCGTTCAACCAAAGCTACTGGAAAGGGAGGAGAAGCGAGTCCCAGTGAGTCAGCTGCCCGGGACTCTAAGGGTAGTGGAGCGCGGCGCGTCACTTCCACCACCCGAGCCCCGTCTGAGACGTCCCCACCCGTAGTTGTCAGCGTCACTCATGACAAGGGGACGAGGGATCTCCGCATGTTACCCGATACAGGCGCCGACACGACAATCATCGGCCTGGATCATCTGCGTAGCATCGGCCTGACACACAACAACCTCCAGCCGCCTCCTCAGACGCCGACATACGGTGCTGATGGTTCCCTCATGCAGCCAGCGATTGGTTCGGTGCAAGTGCAGCTGCAGGTCAAGGACATCAGCACACAGGAGTGGATCGACGTACATCCTGGCACTCCTGTTCCCCTTCTGTCATATAGGGCGTGCAGAGAACTTTCGCTCATCCCCGAGCGCTTTCCCCACCCTATTGCACAGGTGACCCATGCACGTGTTCAGAGCGACCGTGGCGACCAAGGCACGACAAGCGACAGGAAAACTGAGACGCCGATCGCAACAGCTGGCAGTGACGTCACATCCACTGCCAAGGTCACGTCCACTCCCACACTCAGCCCCGCCCACAACGCTCCAACACCTCAGCACCCCTCACCGCCTTTCACCAGCAACACGACTCCTACAGAGGCCAGAACGTACTTCCTGAAGGAGTATGCTGACGTGCTGGTGCGGAAACAGGATCTGCAGGCGACGCCGCTCAGGCCTATGACAGGGCCGCCTATGCGGATTCACCTGCGGGAGGATGCCCAACCGTTCGCCATCCACACCCCGCGGCAGATCCCGCTGGCATACCAAGATGCCGTGAGGCAGGAGCTGAGCGACATGGAGGCCCAGGGAATCATCGCACCCGCTGCTGACGAACCGTCGCCCTGGTGCCACCCACTAGTGGCCGTACCAAAGCCACACGGCGGCGTACGCATCACCACCGACCTATCGAAGTTGAACAAGTACGTGTCTCGCCCCGCCCATCCCTCTCCCACACCTTTCGCTGCGATTCGGAGTGTCAAGCCTGGCGCCAAGTTCTTCACAACCGTCGACGCGCTGCACGGCTACTGGCAGTTGGAGTTGGCGGAAGCAGACCAGCACCTTACAACTTTCATTACACCTTACGGTCGCTACAAGTACTTACGCGGCCCCATGGGTTTTGCAGCGACTGGCGACGCCTTCTGTCGTAGAGGGGATGAAGCACTCCAGGGCATCAGCAACTGCGTCAAGGTCGTGGACGACGTCCTTCTCTACGACGAGGACCTCCTGCCGCACCTCCAACGTGTTGACAAAGTTCTCGCCCGGTGTCGTGTCAACGGCATCACCCTCAACGCAGAAAAGTTCTCCCTCGCCAATCCTGCCGTCCAGTTCTGCGGATTCGTGCTCTCGGCTGATGGGATCGCCGCAGACCCCGAGAAGGTGCGGGCGATTACGGACTTTGCCACACCGGCCAACATCACCGATCTACGGTCGTTCATGGGCCTGGCGAACCAACTGGCGGAATTCTCCCCCGACATCGCAGCCGCAGCCCAGCCACTCCGCCCCCTCATGAGCCCACGCCGGTCGTTCACATGGACGATCGACCACGACACAGCTTTCCAACGTGTCAAGACGGCACTGGCCAGTCCACCAGTCCTGGCGATGTTCAACATGCAGTTGCCCACCATTCTCCAGACCGACGCCTCCAGACTCAACGGCCTTGGATACGCCCTCCTTCAGGATCACGGAGGAGGCCACCTGCGGCTTGTCCAGTGCGGTTCCCGTTTTTTGACAGACGCCGAGACCCGCTACGCAACCATCGAGCTGGAGATGCTTGCTACAGTCTGGGCGACGCACAAGTGTGGGTATTACCTCAAGGGACTGCAAATGTTTGACCACGTGACCGACCACCGCCCGCTCATACCCATTCTCAACAACTACACCTTGGACGCAGTTGAGAACCCCAGACTACAGCGTCTCAAGGAAAAGCTGTCTCCATTCATCTTTACCGCTCGATGGCGTGCCGGCAAGCAGCTCTGCATCCCGGATGCACTCTCCCGCCACCCCGTCAGTCACCCCACAGATGAAGACGACATGCTCACCGACTGCTCTGTGCAGGCTGCCGTCGCAGTGCGGGCCGTACGTTCCCTCGCCGAGACCGACGCATCGCCCACGACCACAGACACCCAGCTGGAGGACCTCCAGAGAGCAGCACACAACGACGAGACCTACGTCAAGCTGCTGGAGTGTGTGCGCCATGGATTCCCAAGCCACCGATACGACCTCCACAACACCATCCTCGACTACTGGAAGATCCGCGATGAGCTGTACTGCGACGGCGACCTCGTACTCTACGGCCCACGCGTCGTTGTCCCTGCAGCGTTACGCAAGTCAGTACTGCGACGCCTGCATGACAGTCACCGCGGAGCCGAGGCCACCAAGCGCCGCGCGAAGCAGACGGTGTTCTGGCCGGGCATAAACGCCGATATCACTAACGTCGTGCGCTCCTGTGATGCCTGCCAGACCCTGCTTCCAAGCCAGCAGCGAGAGGAATATCGGAACGACGACCACCCGACACGACCCTTCGAGTCAGTATCGGCAGACTACTTCTCCGTGGCGGGGAAATCCTTCCTCGTCATCGTCGACCGTCTGTCGGGTTGGCCGGCTGTCCCGTGTGGCACCTAAACGACTGCCGCTGCCACTATCAACCACTTCAGCCGCTACTTCGGTGACAAAGGTGCGCCCGTCCGCATACGCACTGACGGAGGGCCCCAGTTCACTTCGAAGGAGTTCCATGACTTCCTGCGGCGCTGGAACGTCCGGCACATCGTCACCTCCCCACATCATCCACAGTCCAACGGACACGCCGAAGCAGCCGTCAAGTCCGTAAAACACCTTATCCTCAAGGTTGCTCCTGCCGGGAACATCAACTGCGAGGACTTTCACCGCGGACTGCTGGAGGTGAGGAACACGCCAGACCACACAGGACGTTCCCCAGCACAGATACTCTACGGCCACCCTCTCCGCACTTGCGTCCCTGCCCACCCTGTGTCGTTCCAATCGGAGTGGCAGCCTGACGCGGAGGAGTGTGATCGCCGTGCCAACCAACGGGACCAAGACACACGTTCCCGTTACAACAGTCGAGCCCGGCAGCTGCCTGTACTCCCAGCCAACCAGCGAGTCCGCATCCAGGATCCTGTCACTAAGCGCTGGTACCAGACAGGCACGGTGGTGGCACAGCCGAGGCCACGACAATACGACGTCCGCCTCCCCAACGGCCGCACCCTCAGGCGCAACAGGATTCACCTACGCCCTGTGCCAGCCATCAACGGGGATCAAGCCGCCACCACTGTTGCAGACGAGGTCGTCATCCAGGACCCCCCTGCCCCTCGACGTTCCGAGCGCCTTCGCCAACGCCAGAGGACCCCGCCGCATTGAACCTCAAGACTTCGCTATGAGCTTCAAGGGGGGAGGGAGGTGTAGGTTAGCGGATAGCTAGGCTTGGCAACATCGCCTCGGGGCATCACGTGACATGTTCCTCTTTGAACTTAGTAACTAAGCAGCTAGCCTAGGGGGTACACGCCGCTCGCTCGTTCCCGTGTTTACCACTGTACTTTCACCAATAGACTGATAAAGGACCTCAGGGTGTTTTCGTTCCCATCCTTCAGCACGAGAAGCCAGCATCGGCAGGGACATAGAATAGTAGCAGTAGTAGCAAAAGTAGTAGCTCCTCATATTTCCCTTCACAAGATACAAATGGCTGAATATTTCCCGCCATAAATGCAAACCGTCTTGATATTATTAATTTGTATTACACAATATTGCACTGTAGCCTTAGTTATGCGCTCATATATAAACACATAACTCTAAAATCTCTCTCTCTCTCTCTCTCTCTCTCTCTCTCTCTCTCTCTCTCTCTCTCTCTCTCTCTCTCTCTCTCTCTCTCTCTCTCTCTCTCTCTCTCTCTCTCCCCTAATAACACTTCAGCCAGCCTCTAAAGGTGATATATATTAAGACAGCCTCGCCCCACACGCCTTTCGCTGCCGATCGTAAAATTCCCAGGAAATATTTGTCTGGCTTGGTGGAGGAAGGAATGTACTCTGCCTCCATTTGTGGTGGGCTGGAGAAGGAGGAGGAGGAGGAGGAGGAGGAGGAGGAGGAGGAGGAGGAGGAGGAGGAGGAGGAGGAAGAGGAGGAGGAGGCGGAGGAGGAGGAGAAGGAGGAAGGAGGAGGAGAAGGAGGAAGGAGGAGGAGAAGGAGGAAGGAGGAGGAGGAGTAAGGAGAGATCATGGAAAAAGATTAAGGGTGTGGATAAGAAAGATATTTACGCAGGAGGTCATCGGAAAAGTAAGTCAACAACAACAGGAAGGATTAACGAGAAAGTTGGACGGAATCATAATAAAAACAGGAAACTGAAGTAGCTAATAAAAAACGAAGATATATATAACGAATGGAAGTGAGCGAGAGCGGATATCAACAACAACAAGAAATATTTACGAGAAAGGTTGAAGGAATAGTAGAGAAAGGAGACCTGAAATAAGAGGAATAAAGAAAAGCAAAACGAGGTCGAGGAGGAGGAATACATAGGAATACATAGGAAGAACAGACACCAGAAGACCTATCGGTCTATGACGAGGGTGTCTGTTTACTACCGCTACTACTAGTAATCTACGTGTGGTAGGACAGGACAGAAAAGATTATGGCTCCTCCCCACCCACCTCTCCCTCCGGCAACGTGCCGGCAGGAAATAGTTAGAAGAGAACACCATGTACCTTTAAGGAAGAAAGGGCCATTGAAATTTTACAGTAGAGAGAGAAATAAGAGGAAATTACTACCCTTAACTTACACTACTGGTAACCTAAGCTGTGGAGGAAAATGACTTCATTACATAAGAACATACGAATATAGAAATACAGGGAGACTGGAAGAGGACGAGTGGCCTACACAGGGCCGCCCCAGAATCCCCCCTAATACTCACGATGGGTGAGGTGTAGTTTCAGGGGCACAGGTGGAGGCTTGCTCCTCGTTTTACCGGCGGTACTAGGCACGCACCAGTAACCTGTCACCTTACTGCACCCACAGGAGGAGGAGGAGGAGGAGGCAAACGACAAGGAAGGCAACAAGGAAGCCGTTAAGGGTTAATATAATGCATGCACCGGCACGTACACACACACACACACACACACACACACACACACACACACACACACACACACACACACACACACACACACACAGGAGGCACACAAAGCGAAGGTGCCGTTCACAGGCCATAACTCGCCACATGCACACCGCCATAAACGCTTTCATGCCTGCAATAATAGTACACACACACACACACACACACACACACACGAAGTACAGTACACACACATGTTCAGAAGCACTAAGCCATTTCCACAACATGTCTGCCTTTCCTTTACTCTCTCTCTCTCTCTCTCTCTCTCTCTCTCTCTCTCTCTCTCTCTCCATACATATACAACCACCAGATGTAAAAGCAAGGAGAACGTCGGCTCTATTACAACAACTAGAACAATAACAACAACAACAACAGCAGCAACAACAATAACAAAGAGGCAACACTATCACCATCACTAACCATCACCATCATCATCAACAGCAGCAAGAACAACAAGAACATCACTATCAGCAGCCGCCACCCATAAACCAAAATAAAGACGTGCAGAGAGAGAGAGAGAGAGAGAGAGAGAGAGAGAGAGAGAGAGAGAGAGAGAGAGAGAGAGAGAGAGAGAGAGAGAGAGAGAGAGAGAGAGAGAGAGAGAGAGAGAGAGAACAGCAGCCTATCAGTTTCCAGTCCTCCCATCACACGGCTGTCACACGGAAGGGAATAACAGGGCGCGAAGGTCATTATGGAGGAAGTAATGACACAGACCTCACTAGCTTGCCCTCCTCCATTCACCTTCCCCCCCCCCTCTCCTCCCCTCCCCCCACCTGGTTTCTCGTTACTAGATGTTGATTCGAGAAACACTTATCACGTGAGTTTCCTGTCAGTGTCGGGTAAATGGTTTTCTCTGCTTGAACTTTTTTTTAGAAATTCCCAAAGTTTGTTTAGTGTATCTCTATTGCTTCGTATAATTAAGCGATGGAGGTCACCCGCATGATGATGTGACAGAAGTGGCGTGTCGCGTTGAATCCCCTGACGTTTTATGCAGCACTGTCCATCAATAGTCAAAAGGCAGAAGTTTTTATTTATATATTTTTCACTACAATCATATTTATCATACTATTCCATCGTTATTACCGTATACTTTTTTATGATGTGTTCTTTTTCCAAGGAGATATACTACGTATTAATCTTTAACTCGGCTCTCTTCCCTCCAGCCTGTGATTTCCTCTTATATATTATTAAAGGTTAAGAGATTAGTTTAGTTGCGTCCCACTTTTTTCCCATTTTTCTCTTTCCATTTCCCTCCCTCCCGGCATATCAGATTCACAAGAGCACCATAACGCAACCTGTGACGAGCCGGATTCTGAACCGTAATTATCGAGGAGGGACTGCTGGGGGAAGGGGATGAGGGGGAGGGAAGGGAGAGGGAAGGGGTAGGGGAGGTGGGGAGAGGGAAGGGAAAGTGGGATATCGAATAGCAAAAGATGGAAGACAAAAATAATGAAGAAGAGGGAAAAAATGTGAAATGTTTGTAGTTTACGTTTATATATTTTAATTCATTTTATGATAGTGATTATAAAACTGTCAGTTTGGAAAATATAACTGAAGGCCTGTGTGTGTGTGTGTGTGTGTGTGTGTGTGTGTGTGTGTGTGTGTGTGTGTGTGTGTGTGTGTGCATGAACGAGTGCGTGAACCAAACACTGGCAGCCGGCGCGCCCCTCCCTCCCATGCCTCTTTACACCCCGTCAAGCGGCCGATCGTTAGGCGCAGACTATTTACCTTCGCCTCGCAGGAACTGACGGCGCGACGCCACGCCATTGTGTCAAACTTCAAAACACAAACATTTTTCACACACTTGAGAAAATGTGAAGAGAACATGTTTCTTTGCTTGCTTGTCCCTTTTAGCCTTGCTGATGGGAGGAGCAGCCAACGCACCCGCCGCCGCTCCTCCCGACGCACGCTAGACGCTCCTCTCTCGTTGTATTCTGACTTCTTGTAGAATGAGTGCTTGTGGGCCTTTAATATATTCTCGAAAAATAGTTCCCCATTTATCACCACAAACCAAATTCTATGCATCTTCAGAATAGTAAGCAAGGAGGAATTTAGATCCAAGCCCAGCCGAGCGAAGATAATAAAGAAAAAAATAAGTGAATAAGACTGCTGGGCCCTAAAGCTCTGGGGTTTCGTATATAAATATCCGAATGAATATATGAAATATTTCGTGTTAATGCAAAAAAAAAGACAATACAGCTCAACGATATTTCTGCGATACTAGGGAGCGATACAAACGGTCGTTACATAATTTTGCTTTTTTGAAAATGGAGGGAACGAAAACAGAGTAAAAATTGTGCGCGTGCAAAACTTGTGAGCACTGGCGGACGGTAGTAAGTGAAACACGGCCGCTCAGGACCTTATAGTTTACTTCCGTTTTATTTGCGCAATAAATCTCCGTGAATCATCGTGACTTTCACTGTTATGCATTTCCTTTTTTATTGCGTGTTGCATTGTTTCCTGCACTGCCGTATTGTCGCGCACATTTTATTTTAACACATCTCTATATATGTTACCACTCCGGAATACAACTTTTATTACCTTCAAGCCTTAGCTGACAAAAATACTGCAGAGTTGTTTTACGTGTACTTCGTCATATTACAATAAAGGTGTGTATGTGTGTGTGTGTGTGTGTGTGTGTGAGTAAACTTTCAAGGCAATTACTAAAACGAATTACCGATCTGTATTAAATTCCATGCATGTACAAAACAGATACACACGGACAAGTGCATACATACTAACACACACACACACACACACACACACACACACACACACACACACACACACACACACACAGAAACCAAACACACACACTGGCAATCCGTTCCCCTCGCGGCAAAATGTTCTTGTTCGGGGGACGAAAACTTGCTTTAAAAAATGAGCATCAAATGTACTGTAAAGCAATTAGTGGGAAGCTGCGACCCGGAAATTATGAGGGAAGGTTAGGCGCTTACGAACTTCCTGAATTCCTGAAATGTAGTGAATGCTCCGCACGTAACAAGGAAACACAAAATACATCAGGATCTCCACAAAAATTAACGCTATTTGGTGGTCACTGGCGGCAAGGGGAGGAAGAAAACAACTTAAACACTGAACTTACGTGCACTGATACATATAATTTTACACGGTCACCTAGAAGCAACAAGGTCACACATAATATACCAAGAACTACACTAAAATTAAGACTATTTGGTGGTCATTGGTTGCAGGAGGAAAAAGAAAACCTAAGCACAGAATTTTAGGGGTCCTGATAAATATATACACGGTTAACTTGAGAGAACTTTGACCCTTTGCAACATTGGCTCTGTGGAATGCATCGGGGAAATGTTAGGTTAAGGATATTGTTGAACTTAGGAAAGGGATTAGTAGACAAAAGCGAACAATTAAAAACAGGTTAATGAGGATAATAAAGGCTAATGACACCAGTTTAAAAGTTAATACGTAAAGAATGCTGGAGAGAGAGAGAGAGAGAGAGAGAGAGAGAGAGAGAGAGAGAGAGAGAGAGAGAGAGAGAGAGAGAGAGAGAGAGAGAGAGAGAGAGAGAGAGAGAGAGAGAGAGAGAGAGAGACAGAGAGAGAGAGAGAGAGAGAGAGAGAGAGAGAGAGAGAGAGAGAGAGAGAGAGAGAGAGAGAGAGAGAGAGAGAGAGATGGGTACTGGCAGCTCCCCCCCACGTTAGGCACGAATACTCAAGGGAGGATCGGATTTGTGCCTTGTATAAGACCTCTCTCTCTCTCTCTCTCTCTCTCTCTCTCTCTCTCTCTCTCCCTCCGCGCCGCGCTAGCCGCGGGACATGTGCTCCAAATCCCTCAAACCTCACTACTCAGGGATAACACACTAGAGCAACGCGACTACATACGTGTCTCTGTTTAATAAGGACGCATACTGCAATACCATCATCTCTAATACCATCATCAGCAAGCAACATGGATTCGTCTACCTCTGCACTCGAGACAACACGTGGAAAACAAGAATGAACCTTCCATGGCAAATCCTACCACAGAATACCTTCACAACCTCACCAAAGTGCAACTGCAGAAACACTGCCGCAATATAGGACTAACAAATGTGTGGGCCAACAAAGATCAGCTCGTGGAAATGATAATGGCAAACCACAGCGACGGAGCTCCTTCACCGTGCAGCACATCGACAACCAACAAACGCTGTAGTGTTAACAATCATTCTTGTGAACGCAGAAGTCCAGCATCTCTCAACAGCGAAAGTGAAAGTGAACGTGCTGTGTACCCCCGTAGTGAACCCATCTGTGCAGCATCTCAGAGCAGTGATCGTGACAAAAGTCCTGCATCTCTCAACAGCGAAGGTGAAAGTGAACGTGCTGGGTACCCCCGTAGCGAACCCGTCTGTGCAGCATCTCAGGGCAGTGATCATGACAAAAGTCCTGCATCTCTCAACAGCGAAAGTGAAAGTGTAGCATCTCAGGGCAGTGATCGTGACAATGTTCTCTCACACGGCAGTAACTCAAACTCAAGTAATGACCCTCAAGAACCTACAGTGAATCACAAGAAACTGGAGTGTGAAATACATAAACTGTACGGAATGCTGCAAAGTATGAACAACGAAATCGAACACTCATACGAGGAAATAAAGAAAATGAACACCTGTTTCCATCATTTGGATGAACGCCTAACTAAACTTGAAAGGATCATAAGTAGAGGAGATCATAGTGACGTTAATACTGATGTCAGAAATACGGTGAGCCTAACTAGCCTAAGCCACCGTATCAGTGATCTGGAGGAAAAAGCGAGTGAAAACACACAGGCAAGTGGTAATACAAGTGATGTGCACCAGATAACACAGCCTAATCATGACTCTCCAGTGAAAAAACATCTTATTCTTGGTGACGTCAATCTCAGCAACATCCAGGTATCCGATTTATCAGACAGCTGGAGTGTGAGAACATTAGGGGAGGCAAACTATGATCTCATGAGCTGCTGGGTGAAAGAAAAACTCTCCTGGTGTCCCGCCACTTGCATAATCTACGCTGGCCTTTTTGACATTCTGGAAAGATCCGAGTACACAGTGGCCCTGGATAACCTCGGAGCCTTGATCAGTGAACTAAAAACGAAAAACGAAAACATGGACATCTATGTTAGTCAGCTGGTGCCAAGCCTGCAGAGTGATACATTGCAGGCCAAAATAAATGACTTCAATGAATACCTACAAAAAATGGGGTAATGAAAATGAAATACCCATTATAAACCCTGACCCGCTATTCAGGCTGGGGGATGGTAACATTGATGAGGATTGCTACTACGCTTATGGCCAGCACCAAGGATCCATGCTTATCAGACTAGGGGCCACAAGACTACTTCGTGCCATGGCTGGCCAGTGTACGCCTCTCCAGGGACACATTAACAAGGAAAATCTCAGAAAACATCTCCAGTCACACTACCTCCACAAACATCCTAACAAGCAAACACAGAGGACACCTGGCCACCCCCCCACCCCCACCTCACCAGCACGCCAGGTGGACAGCGACGGATGGAGAAGGGCGGGGCGGCGCACCTACTCTAATCCTTCTCGCCACCCCCATCCTCACCCTGCTGGGAACCACGGAAGGCGGAACAATGACCTTAATCCTCCGCGCCACCCCCACCCCTATCCTCATGGGGGCCACGGAAGGCGGGACAGTAACCTGACAACACCTTGTCCCACACCTGACGATAGGAGGGGCACTAACCCTCACTACCCGACCTCCCACCTCCGATATGACAACTCTCAACAGCATCTCTCCCATGGATGGACTAGAAGCCACCCCCACCCCCACACCCAGAGCTCCACACCGTCACCACCACCGCAACCATGGCCACGCAGAAGAGGAGCGTGCTACAACTGTGGGGAAACAAACCACACGCAAAACACATGCAGGTTTGACCATAAAATACGGTGCACAACATGTTACCAATTAGGCCACAAAAATAGACTATGTAACTTCTACAGAGGATAGGTCATTGGCGAAGAAGACGTTGCCGTTGAACATTATAGTAAAGCTAAGGACGGTCTCTCCATAGAACACATCAATGCCCAGTCTCTTCTATCTAGCTTCAAGGAAATAAAATTACTATTATATGACCGTGATATTGACATTCTCTGTGTTAGTGAGACTTGGCTTCATCAACAAACACCTGACTCACTAATAATAATACCAGGTTACAATTTATTTCGACACGATAAGGGCCGCGGAGGTGGAGTGTGTCTTTATGTTAAGGATAATCTAAGCTCCAAGATCATTACACCAGATGTTGAACCCTGTACTGGAATCGAAAACATATGGATCACAGTTCAAAGCAGAAAACTACCATCAATCATTGTAGGATGCTTATACAGACATCCCAAAGCCCCCGCTACCTCATATGATTATCTAATGGAAGTCTTCAAGCACGTTAACCTAAGAAAGAAACCCATGTATGTGTTCGGCGATCTTAACGATAACCTTCTAGTTAACAACAGCAACCTGCAGAAAATAATTGAAGCTTGCGGTTTATTCCAAGTAATAAGTAAACCAACACGTGTCCCCCCCCAGTCTGCCACACTACTTGATGTCCTAATCACAAACAAAAAAGAAAGTATTGTTACCTCTGATTGCCTTCCCAGAACTATCGCAGATCACGACATGATTATCTCAAAAATCGACATCAGCAAACCCAAACGGACAAAAATAAAGAAAACTTTCAGAAGCATGGCTACATACAATAAAGATAACTTTTGTGAAGCATTGCTAACCAGCTCAGACTGCTTAAATAGTATCACGTTAACTGATGACATTGACGAACAGGTGAATATACTTAACACAATATTCAATTCTTGCCTAGATCAAGTTGCCCCAATGACGACTAAATATATAAATAGACCACCTGCTCCTTGGATTGACAAAGAAGTAAGAGATAACATGAAGTACTGGTGTTGGTGGTAGCGAGAGGAAGACTGTTAGTATTAAACACCGAGGAAAAGTAATTGTTTAAGAGGTTTGCAATGTGTTGGCTGTCAGTCACTAGTGCACCGTCGCTGTTTGTTAAAGGTCCAATACCACTTTTGATCGCCTTTCTGTTGTTTATGTAACTGAAGAAAGATTTCGGGTTATTTTTACAGTTGGCTGCAATATTTTCTTTATATCTACGCTTTGCCTGACCTACTAGTCTTTTTACTCGTCGCCTGGCATCATTATAAAGTCTAATGTTCTCGGGCGTGCTTTGTTCTTTCTTTAACCAGTAAAACAATTTTCTCTCATTGACTGATTGTTTAATTTCGCTATTAAACCACGGTGTGCTTTTATTAGTGTTAATTCGCTTCTCGCACAAGGGGACGAATGTGTTCTGCTGAGTGAGTAAGTGATTTTTAAGGCTTAGCCAGGCTTGCTCTACGTTGCCGTCATCTGATAGTTGTATTTCTGTTAGTTTTGTCGGATTTCTACGAAGTTAGCTCTTTTGAAATTGGGCACCTTTACTTTATTTTCAGTCACTGATGATTGAGCTTTAATGTCGACGCGCACTAATTTATGATCGCAAGAACCGAGGTGTTCTCCTACCGTGACACTACTGACTAGGTTATCTTGGGTTGTTATAACAAGGTCGAGTATATTATTTTGTCGAGTTGGCTCAGAAACCATTTGGCTTAGATAATTTTCTTCTAGAAATTCGATCATTCTATGTGACTCGCCTTCTGTACCTGACAGTGTCGCCCAGTCGATATGGGGGAGGTTAAAGTCTCCTAATATCAGTGAGTCGCTGTTATTAAGTGACTGCCTTAAGACGCTGTACATTTCAAGGTCGTCATCGAGTGATTGCCCGGGAGGTCTGTAGGTGACAGATATATTTAAATTGACTTTTGCAATGTTTACTCGCACGCACAAATGTTCAACGTTACTGTTTCCCGGTGTTTTGTCAGTGGGTTGCAAATAGAGAGAGAGAGAGAGAGAGAGAGAGAGAGAGAGAGAGAGAGAGAGAGAGAGAGAGAGAGAGAGAGAGAGAGAGAGAGAGAGAGAGAGAGAGAGAGAGAGAGAGAGAGAGAGAGAGAGAGAGAGAGAGATTTGATTTTTTTTTTTTTTTTTTTTATTTATTGGCCACTTCGCAATACATGGAAAAACAATAAAATAAACACTACTACAAACAGGCAAGGTCCATTGAGCCGAAGCTCTATAACGGACCTGAAATAATAATTAGTACATAAGAACTGTGCTGTGGCCCAGCCGCCACTTATTACCAAGAAATAGAACTATTACTTAATAAATACAGTAAGAAAAAAAATATATATCCAATCATATATATACATATACATACATACACACACATACATATACACACACATACATATGCATACATGCACATACATACACATACATGTACACTTATACACATACATACACATATACACAGTCATAATAGTCATACTTATAATAATCCTAAAAAATCATTATGATTGTAATTATTGATATATACAGGTATAAAGATTCACCACTGGATATTTATATCTATACATGTAGATACATATAATCATGAAAAAGCATACAAGATAATGACAATGATGATGATAATAATAATAATAGCAATAATAATAACAATAACAATAACAATAACAAGTTATAAACAGTAAAGAATAATGTTTAATAATAACTTGTGAAAATAATATAATTACAATAAAAATAATAAAAAAAAAATTACAAAATAATTATAGAATCATAAGTTAATGCAATACAACACAGTACGATAATTCACGTTATTATATGATAATAATAAATAGTAATAATAATAATAATAATAATAAGTCATAACAATACTAATAGTAATAAACTACATAAGATGATTAAATACAATGCTGACTTAATTTTGAAAGTAACCATCCAGGAGTATTTTCTTCAACGAATCCTTGAAAATGGTTCGTGAAGTGGATGTTCTGACAACTTGAGGAAGTGTATTCCAGCACTTGGATCCACGGAACTGTATACTTTGTTGGGCATGATTTGTTCTAAAGAGAGGGATTCTTAGGTTATTATTTCTGCCTTCATTCTGGTTTATTGAGATAAAGTAG
This sequence comes from Eriocheir sinensis, assembly GCF_024679095.1. Classification (NCBI taxonomy): domain Eukaryota; kingdom Metazoa; phylum Arthropoda; class Malacostraca; order Decapoda; family Varunidae; genus Eriocheir; species Eriocheir sinensis. The sequence goes on along the minus strand of NW_026111619.1, from coordinate 346,504 downwards.
TTTTCATGTACTGGAAATGTGTGAAGGGCTCCGTAAACAAATAAACATGATTGCAGGTGAATTACATCCGGGAGTTTTAGTAATTTGTGACTTGTGAAACAAGGGTTAGTGTGGTCAAACCTTTGGCAATAAAACATTACTCTAATAAGTTTTTTTTGTTCAACAAAAAGACTATTAATAAAAGTTACATAAGCACCTCCCCATAGTGCACAACAGTAAAGTAAATGTGGATAAACCAGAGACAAATAAATTTGCTTGCGAGATTCAGTGTTCATGTAATTCCTGGTCCTGTACATAATTCCACATATTCTACTTAATTTTGTCTTTATGGTGTCTATGTGCGACTTCCATTTCAATAAATTATCTAAAGTAACCCCTAAAAACTTAACTTCATTGACCTGCTTTATGAGTATGTTGTTAATAATAATCATTAAATTGGGAGTTTGTGACATTAAGGGATGCGATACCATAAAGCTGGTTTTATCAATATTAAGTGTAAGTTTATTACTTTTAATCCAGTTAGCAACACTAATTAGTTCCTGATTTACTACCTTTGTCATTTCATTTATGTCAGATCCTGAAAGGAATAATGTAGTATCATCTGCATAAAGTAAGAAATTTAATTTATTTGTGCTTCGTGTAATATCATTAATATATAATAAAAACAATAATGGTCCAAGAATGGAACCTTGTGGTACGCCAAAATTAACTTCATTATGAGATGACAATGCTTTATTAAATACCGTGTACTGTTGTCTATTACTTAAATAGCTTTTAAACCAATCATTAGTTTTTCCTCTGATTCCATAAACTTCAAGCTTTTTTAATAAAATAGGATGATGTATGGTATCAAAAGCTTTAGAGAAATCACAAAAAACAGTTATTTGATAATGCTTGTCATCCATACCGTTGTAAATGTTATGACATAACTTATTCATTGCTAATTCTGTATTATATTTGGGTCTGAAGCCACACTGATGGTTTGACAATAATGAATGTTCACTTAAATAGTCCATTAATCTTGTTGCCATGATTTTTTCGAAGACTTTGCTGAAACAAGATAGAATTGATACAGGTCTGTAATTAGAGCAAGAGCTTGTATCCCCTTTCTTATGTACGGGCACAACTCGAGCTATTTGAAGTTTTTAGGGAATGTTCCTTCCTCAAACGATCTATTGATGACATGCTCTAAAAAGGGAGAAACTATATTGTTACATTTCTTTAAAATTCTTACATCAATGTCATCATGACCTGGACTAGATACTTTAAGATTGCTTATCACATCATTTATTTCTTGCAACGTTGTCGGTCGAATAAAGAAAGAAAAAGGTGTTGACGGAGGAAGGTACGTCTCAAATGGTGTCTGTGATGGCTGAACATTTTGAGCAAGATTGTTTGCTATATTACAAAAATAATTATTAAACGACTCTGCTATCTCAGTATTTGTTGATAATGTTTCCTCGGCAAAAGTAATAGAAGTAGGAGGCTGGTGACTAGTTTTCCCCAAAATGTTATTGGCAATTTCCCAAGTTTTCTTTGAGTTGCCCGAACTTTCCTTTAGCTTACTTTTAGAGAGAGAGAGAGAGAGAGAGAGAGAGAGAGAGAGAGAGAGAGAGAGAGAGAGAGAGAGAGAGAGAGAGAGAGAGAGAGAGAGAGAGAGAGAGAGAGAGAGAGAGAGAGAGAGAGAGAATCTTCTTTTTCAAGCTTAACTTATCAACTTCTGTAGGACAGCCTGTTTTAGCTCTTTGATAAGTAATATTTGGTAAATTTCTTGGTTTCCCTATCATGATTTTCTCATATATTGACTCTCAGGTTGGTCATATTTCCTGGGCACAGCTAATGTAAGTACTTTATCATGATTTAATGTTTTGAAAAGCATTGGTGAGTATTTATTAACAGATTTGTGGTTTATCCATGGTAGGTTAGTTGCCCTATCAAGTGTTGCCTAACATAACATCGCTCCTTATATATATATATATATATATATATATATATATATATATATATATATATATATATATATATATATATATATATATATATATATATATATATCTATATATATATATATATAATGAAGAACGATACCTACCTATGATATTGTGTAGAGCCATTATATATTAATTCTGATAGCATATTAACACCTATCCTCACCTAAATTAACAGCACTGTAAAAACACTCATATTAATATTCACATGATGTAAACTACGTAATGTATACTGTGTTCTGAAAAAAAAAAAACTTCAATATCAGATCGGAGGTACAATTACGGCATGTAATATTGCAATGATCATCTCAGCTGTCTTTGACATTTAAATTTTCTGTTATCGCCAGACGCCTTGGTCCTTGGTACCATCTCAGGCCGTGTACGGTTTCATCGACGTCGCTTAATTAGAGACAAGGAAGGCCCTACATTTTTCCTTCCCCTGTCATTATTAATGAATCTCAGGTGTCGTAACTTGGTGTGAACATGGCCTAAGTATTCACCTTTGGAAATACGTTGATGTAAATGTGATTGGTATCCTATTTTCTGAGAAAAATGAATGTGCGATCATGGGTGTCGGAGCGCTGCTGGAGGATGGCTTGGCGACGAGGAAAAGCTGCCGAACTTTATGTAATTTCTTATTTAATGGGGCAAATTTTGACATGGTCTTTGTCATCATAATAAAGAATGATAATCATGCTAGCTCTAGACGTCATATCAGACGAAAAGAAGCCCATATACACGAGCTTGAGCTAAGATAACAGAGGCATGTTGATGCCCGGGCTCAATTTTGCCCGAGGCTCAATTTTGCCCGTGAAAGCGGCTTTACACCTGGCAATTCCTGGTCGGCAATACAGCCGCGACGATCTAGCGGCTAGACCGGCTGTGTGCTCTCGGGACCAAGTACGTTCACACGTGGGAGGAGCCGCCATCAAGACGTAAACTGCTAGTAAATGCAAGGGCATGAATTCATCCCAGACACCCCAAAAGGCTACTGCTATATCTTAAAACCACAATGAGTTTGGTCCATTAGCCTAATATTGTAGAAATACTTTAAGTAAACGAGTTTTACCTTCAATAGTATTGATTGATTGATTAATTTTGCGGCAGAGATATGTATTGGGGGAGCGAGGAGGCGTGACCACGCCACCCCCTTTATAACACAATTGAACTGGCTGAAAATGGACAAGAAGATAATTTTTGATGTTGCTGTCACTGTATACGTATAAGATAAGATGTCAGATGTCTCCAGAGTGGTTCCTGCACTTGCCTTCCACAACTGGGGTGACAAAGAGTAGGTACACAGCAAGACACCCTACAAGTTCCCCGTACCAACACCCTGCATGAGGGACACGTCTGTTTCTAGTGTAGACCCCAGGCTATGGAACGCTCTCCCACACCATGTAACACAATAAAATACTATACAAGTATTCAGAAAAAGACTAAAGAAATTCTTACTTAATAATGACAAATATCAACTAGGATTCTACTGATGCCACGCTCACGCTATTTTGATATTGATTTGTATATAGTTTAGTAAACTTTTAGCTCAAGTCTTACTTTGATAGATTATCTGATGATACCTGTAATGTACAGAAAAGCCTTTCTCTCTCTCTCTCTCTCTCTCTCTCTCTCTCTCTCTCTCTCAACTGTATTCAATATGTCCTTGCGACAAGGCATTGTCCCTTCAGATTGGAAAAAGGCTAACGTGACACCGATTTTTAAGAAAGGAGACAAAAAAGTACCAGGTAATTACAGGCCCATTAGTCTAACTTCGGTTGTAGGTAAGCTACTTGAGGGTATAATTAGAGACAAAATTGTGAGTTACCTTGAAAGCCACTCATTAATTGGGGACTCACAACATGGCTTCCGAAACAAAAGATCCTGCCTATCAAATCTATTAACCTTATATAACGACCTCTTCAATGTTTATGACGTAACCAAATCACTGGACGTAGTCTATCTTGATTTCCAGAAAGCGTTTGATAAAGTCCCGCATCATAAATAACTTTACAAATTAAAGCAAATAGGTATTGCCGGTCAGGTAAACCAATGGATCGCGAATTGGTTGAGCAACAGACAACAAAGAGTAGTGATTAACGGATTTAACTCAGAGTGGGCGCCGGTCACTAGTGGCGTCCTCACTCTTCTCTCTCTCTCTTATATATATATATATATATATATATATATATATATATATATACAATAGCCTCGCACTTTCAGCTTGGTCGGATAGATGAAATTAATTCAGACAAGGAAAGGTTTGTTGGCGCTGGGGATCGAACAAGACCAGCGATTACGAAATACGCGGCGTTAAACTCAGTCGGCCAAAGAGGTGCCCCCTGGCAGAGTGAGTTATAGGAGGCTCTCATCATTCTCAATATATATATATATATATATATATATATATATATATATATATATATATATATATATATATATATATATATATATATATATATATATATATATATAAAGTACTCTCGAGTTACGTTCTATCTGGAGTTTTGCGATCCTCGAGTTTTCGCTTAACCCTAAATTCTTACCATCCTGACTTTCGCGCATTATCATCCTGAGTTTTGAGCTGCTTTTAGTCCAGGAGCTAAGGGTGTTTGCATCCATTTTATGTCCACAAAATTACCCACCTGATTTTGATAGTGGACCACCTTGACACATTTTAGCGAGGGTGTTTGTTCTGAAACCCGGCAGTAATGGAGATATTCACTAGTTTGTTAGAAATGCTCTGATGCAATATCGCTCCAAAAGTTAGGGGTACGGGAAATTAAAATTAACACAACATTGCACACAATTAACCTATGGTTTTGTGTTGGTGCTTAAATTGAAGCTAGTTTAGTTATCACAACATGAAAACAAGTTCAAGGTCATCAGATGAAAGTCAAGGTCACCAGAGGTCAAAGTGTGACGTAATTTTACTTATGCTTGAAATTAAGACTTCTTCATTTGAAGGTTAACAAAAAACTCACCATAGTGGTGAGTGCATTTGGACTTAGTGAAACCAAACCATGCAGAGGTGTTTTTAATGATATCAGCATCCAACTGCCTGAACTAAATCACAGAATTGAAGAGGCCGACGTGAGAATGATCCCACATGCCCTGTATGCTGTCAAGGGTGGAGCTTCAAGAATCATCTTATTGTCAAATGACACAGATGTCCTGGTACTTTGGACTTCATTACTGGAATCTCTTGAGAGGTTATGGCCTCAAGGAACTGTGGATAAGAGCAGGTGTGGGAAATGCAACTGACACATACCACTGCATACCTTGGCAGAGAAGATGGACCCTGAGATCCGCAAAGTCATACTATACCACTCCATCACCTTACTGGTTGTGATTCATCAAGCAAATTTGGAACCAAATCTTCTGGTTTGAAAGCAAAGCCTGCTCAATATCTCTGTGAATTTGGGAAGGATCCAACCAATATTGACTTTTGCGGCAGTTGAAGAATTCGTGAACGTTCTCAAATCTGAACACTATGTAAATCAATGGACCATTGAGGCATCATCTCTTACCATCACAGCAAGAAGACCATATTAGACCTTCCTCCAACTAGTCGCCCTCATAGTTAAAAGGACATTATACTTCGAGCATTCTATGGGACATACTTGCAGTTAGCACTGCCTTGACAATGCAGAATCTAAACCTGTGCGAGTTTGGTTTCTATCAGATTACTGCCAGTTTGCTGCCCGAGAGAATGCGTTATTATCTAAAACGATTTTCCACTCCCATGCAAATGTTCTGCCTGTGCTACCCAGCGCTGTCCTTGCAGACAAAATCAAATTACATAAGTGCCCCCTACTGCAGCTGCCAGTCAAACAACACAGGCTGTAGAAACTGGTATCATAGAATCGTTTCACTAGTAAATAGGTTTCATGCATGCAACTGATATCTTCTAAATGTTGGTGTATGTTGATGAAAATGATTTTGTAAATCTCTTCTTTATCATATCTGTTAAGTTAAATGATGTTCTGTGCATTGCCGTATAACTGTCTTTTGCATGTATGTAATGGCAAAAGTTGCTGATTTTCTCGCTATTTTCAACTCAACCTCAAGGGACTACTATTTGTGCTAGAGACTTCAATTTTTTCTAAAATTACCTAGCATGTATGGTATTCTTAGATGTGCATTCAAATAAACAGGAAGTTATATCATCATGAGTTTTGTTGCCTTCAAATGAAAGAAAGCTTTAATTTGCTACAAGGTAAATTACGTCACACTTGACCTCTGGTAGACCTTTTGACTTTCATCTGATGACCTTGAACGTTTTCGTTGTAGATAACTAAACTAGTTTAATTTACACCAACACAAAAACCATAGGTTAATTGTGCAATGTTGTGTTAATTTTAATTTCAAAATTTCTAACTTTTTGGAGCGATTTTTGCATCAGAGCATTTCTAACAACCACAGTGAATATTCCATTACTGCCGGTTTCAGAACAACACCCTCGCTAAAATGGTGTCCAAGGTGGTCTCACTATCAAAATCAGGGTGGGTAATTTTAGGACATAAAATGGATGCAAAACACCCCTTGGCTCCTGGACTATTTGTCGCGTAATGGTCACGTCCACCTACCATCGGCGTCAAGCACACTGCCTTTAACCTGGTAGCAGTGACGGGCCAAATTTGTGGCTTTACTGTGTAGCAGCGACGGGCCAAATTTGTTACGATATAAACCTCTAAAATAGATGATATATAATCTGATCACAAACAAGCTTTGATATATATTATGAATGGTTTGTGGAGGGGGTGATTTTTTTCTCATTTTTCCTGCTTAGAGGACCATTAAGAAACATGATCCTGCTGTAGTGTCACACACTGGCTGCTCTTCTCGGGAACATTGGGGCGGGTCGAGCGAGAGAGAGAGAGAGAGAGAGAGAGAGAGAGAGAGAGAGAGAGGGAGAGAGAGAGAGAGAGAGAGAGAGAGAGAGAGAGAGAGAGAGAGAGAGAGAGAGAGAGAGAGAGAGAGAGAGAGAGAGAGAGAGAGAGAGAGAGAGAGAGAGAGAGAGAGAGAGAGAGAGAGAGAGAGAGAGACTTACACTAGTAGGCAATAATGAAAGATACTTAGAGCGAGCGATTCAATAGCTATTCTACGTGTTATATTATCAAATTTATCTTTAATTTTGTTTGTAAATAGTTGAGCTCCGATGACTTTCTTGTGGGTTTCATTTATATATATGTTAAACGTCAAGTGGGAGTCCATTTAAACGCCAAGATTCTTGATAAGTTTGCTGGGAGTGATGGGAGTGTTGCCATAGATGAAAGTGGTGTTTTGGGGAATTTGTTGAATGACTGACCTGGTCCCAATAAAGAGACACTGTGTTTTATAAGTATTCAGCAATAGACCGTTTTTATTAAAGTATTCCCTGGCCAGTGAGAAGGTCGCTTGTGCTGCCATGATGGGGTCAGGCAGCGCATTAACTGTACCAGTTTTCACGAACTGCGTGTCATCTGCGTACTGTACTATCTCGCGTCCATGTATCGTTTCAGAGAAGTCGTTGACAAAAATGGTGAGAAGAATTGGCCCTAATATTGATCCCTGAGGAACTCCGTATTATATTGGTGCAGTCGTAGACGCGGTACTATTGACTTTGACTTTTCGACTTCTATCAATTAAATAGTCATGGAACCAAAATGAATCTATATTGACCTTGAGTAGTTTATCTATTAAGATATCGTGTTTTACACTATTGAAGGCTTTTGATAGGTTGCACAACGTTATAAGCGATATTTTTTTTTCATCCAAATTTCTGTATAGTTTATTTGTAACTGTGGTAAGGACGGTCTCTGTTGAAAGTCTTGGTCTGAGGCCGTGCTGAGTGTTAGAGAAAGGTTTCTTGGACTCTAGGAAGGCAGTCATCTGTTGGGCTACAATTTTCTCTAATATCTTTGAGTGGTTCATACAAACCAAACATACCCAATGGCAAGAAGAGAGCAGTGTTAAAGACGACTGCTCTCTTCTTGCCAACAGCTAGGTTTGGTTCATGTGAGCCACTCACCAAATATGTACATTCTAACACACTCAAAGAAATGGTGAAGTTGTTTCTGTTTGTCAGAAATATCTGCCATGATTCCTGATGAGTCTGGTATGTGCATGTGTGTGTGTGTGTGTGTGTGTGTGTGTGTGTGTGTGTGTGTGTGATTGTTGTTACTCGATCCAAGTGTTTATGTGGTTGAAGTCTAGATGGGTGGGTTTGCCGCTCACGTGCAGTGGTGACAATGAGAAATTCTGGCAGGGAGGATCCACAGGCACGCCCAATCCACAACCGCTTCTTCCTGCCATTTGACTTCAGCAACAAGTCCACAACTTGGGAAATGGCAGCACAAGCCGCGACAGCCCTTACTCTAGCAGACGACGCCTTGTCGATACAGGGCAAGTGCTTTGTTTACGTTGTGGATGTGGATACGGGCAACCGACCTTGGCCGTGTGTGACGCACACCTGGAAAAGTTGGAGTTAACGGTTGCCCTAGCTGCCTCCAACGCGGTGGGAGAAAAAGGCCCAGTGTGACACCAGGTTAAGGACAACCGACAATTCGCTCCTGGTTGGGCGTATGGGCGTTGCCTGTAACCCCAATGGTTGGAGGAAAACGGCCAGTGTGACACCGCCTTAAGGCAGTGATCCCGCTGATTGGGTGAGCGCCAGAGATGACGTCATCGGACTCACAGCGAATCACAAGAGTGTTTTCAGAACTGTCAGCCAGTCATAAGGCAGCCGTCTTCAACTGCGGCTTCAAAACGACTCGTTCTCTCTTCCCATTTTCTTTCTTTTTCCAAGGTACATATTTTGAGATAAAAAGGGAGGAAAGGCGGAAAAACAGGTCAGCTTCACAGGTAAGAACAAATAAGTGCTTTCCAGTGTTTTCAAGACACAGTTTTGTAATCCTCAAGTTTAGCGCTAAACCCTCGGAACAAAGCAAGCGCGAAACTTGCTCCTTGTTAAGCAAACCAACGTCTTGGCCTACATTTTAGCTCCTTGTTAAGCAAACCCACGTCTTGGCCTACATTTTAGCTCCTTGTTAAGCAAACCCACGTCTTGGCCTACATTTTAGCTCCTTGTTAAGCAAACCCACGTCTTGGCCTACATTTTAGATCCTTGTTAAGCATCAGCATAACCTTGTGTCACTCATGTATTTTTTTATTATTTTTTTTTACAAGAAGACGGCTCAAGGGCAACAAAAAGTGTAGAAAAAAAGCCCGCTACTCACCGCTCCCACAACAGATAAAAGTAAAGAGTGGCCAAAAGAGAGGTCAGTTTTGAGTGTCTTGCAAACTTCCTTACACACGAGCACAACAAAGGTACAGAACAAGACCGGGTGGAGTACTCACCGGCGCTGCAGCAGAGGCACCAGGAGGGTGTGGGTGTGTGGCCCTGACCACCAACTTGCCTGGAAAGAATATGTCTTGTTGTTGATAACTACAATAAACGTAATTATGAATTTTAATGAACATAATTGCTTTTTGAAAGCACAGGAACACGACTGAGTCTACTGTCTCATTATTAGGATACAAATTTGACCCCATGGTGATTGCAGTCCCTCCTCTGTTGCTCTGTGCTGGCTGCCTTAACTTGCCTGGGCTCAGTCATCTGTCAGGGTTGTCCACTTGTGACTTCCCCGTGACAGCTCACCCTGGCCAAGGTGACACACTGAGCCTTGCCTTCACTTGGCACTGCCAAAGTTTATCACAAAAATATGTACTTACAAAAGTAAAACAATAATCAACAAAAATATTATTTAAGAAAAAAAGTCATTTGAATAAAAAAATATTTGAATAAAAAAAAATGATTTAAATCAAATAAATCATTTTTTTCTTATCAAGTGTTAACAGCACAAAAACTGTGCTAGGTCGCCGTCTCATGACCCTCCAACACAAACCCAACAATTTACATTATGCAACTAGGGGTCTAAAATGGAAAATGCTGAATAGTAAAGATGGCGCCACTATAAACACTTGCCTGCACTACAACGGGCTGGGGCCGACCATCAGGCCCTACTATGAAGGCCTACCGGCGCCACAGGCCAAGACGGAAAAAAAAGAAAAAAAACTATAATGCCATATTGTAGGGTTCATCAGGGCTAACAAATGTTATTGTACAATGTCATGTCTACAATGCTTGGGTAAGCCAGGAAAACAACTTGAAGAGAACAACAAGAAGATGGACAATCTGTATATAAAAATCATGATTTTTCTACCATGGAAGTGTGTGCTGATGACTGGAAACTGACTCAGTGCACTTATTAAAGCTTATAAGTGTGTTTTGGAAGCCTAGTGGTGTTTGTATAAAGCTGAGCAGTGAGCACTGACTTAGCACACTTATTAATCTGGTGACAGCGACGGGCCAAGTTTGTGGCTTTACCACGCACCAGCGACGGGCCAGATTTGTGGCTTTACTACGTACCAGCGAAGGGCCAAATTTGTGGCTTTACCACGCACCAGCGAAGGGCCAGATTTGTGGCTTTACTACGTACCAGAGAAGGGCCAAATTTGTGGCTTTACTACGTACCAGAGAAGGGCCATATTTGTGGCTTTACTACGTACCAGCGAAGGGCCAAATTTGTGGCTTTACTACGTACCAGCGACGGGCCAAATTTGTGGCTTTACTACGTACCAGCGACGGGCCAAATTTGTGGCTTTACTATGTACCAGCGACGGGCCAAATTTGTGGCTTTACTACGTACCAGCGACGGGCCAAATTTGTGGCTTTACCACGTACCAGCGAAGGGCCAAATTTGTGGCCTTACCACGTACCAGCGAAGGGCCAAATTTGTGGCTTTACCATGTACCAGCGACGGGCCAAATTTGTGGCTTTACCACGCACCAGCGAAGGGCCAAATTTGTGGCCTTACCACGTACCAGCGACGGGCCAAATTTGTGGCCTTACCACGTACCAGCGACGGGCCAAATTTGTGGCCTTACCACGTACCAGCGAAGGGCCAAATTTGTGGCCTTACCACGTACCAGCGAAGGGCCAAATTTGTGGCCTTACCACGTACCAGCGAAGGGCCAAATTTGTGGCCTTACCACGTACCAGCGAAGGGCCAAATTTGTGGCCTTACCACGTACCAGCGACGGGCCAAATTTGTGGCCTTACCACGTACCAGCGACGGGCCAAATTTGTGGCTTTACCACGTACCAGCGAAGGGCCAAATTTGTGGCTTTACCACGCACCAGCGAAGGGCCAAATTTGTGGCCTTACCACGTACCAGCGACGGGCCAAATTTGTGGCCTTACCACGCACCAGCGAAGGGCCAAATTTGTGGCTTTACCACGTACCAGCGACGGGCCAAATTTGTGGCCTTACCACGTACCAGCGAAGGGCCAAATTTGTGGCCTTACCACGCACCAGCGACGGGCCAAATTTGTGGCTTTACCACGTACCAGCGACGGGCCAATCTTTTGCCATAATATAAACCCCTCAAAATAGATGATGCATAAACTGATCACAAATGCGTTGATATGTATTATGAAATGGTTTGCGTGAGTGATGATTTTTTCTCATTGATTCCCTTAGAGGGGCCTTAAGAAACATGATCCCCCCAGCTGCCGGGTTAAGGCCTGTAACTGTGTATTGGTGACTGAACACTGACTTAGCAAACTTATTAAAACCTATTAGTATGTGTTTGAGGCCCAAGTGTGTATTTATGACTGAAAACATATTTAATACACTTTTTAAGGCGTATATGTGTGTGTTTGAAGAGTGTAAGTGTGTGTTTATGGCTGAACTCTGACTGCACACTTATTAAAGCCTATTAGTATGTGTTTCAGGTCTGGAAGTGTATATTATTATTATTATTTTTTTTTTTTACAGCAAAGGAGACAGCTCAAAGGCACAAAAAAGTAAACATTAATAAAAAAAAAAGCCCGCTACTCGCTGCTCCTAAAAAGAATCCAAAGAGGTGGCCGAAAGATAAGTCAGCTTCGGGAGGAGAGGTGTCCTGATACCCTCCTCTTGAAAGAGTTCAAGTCGTAGGCAGGAGGAAATACAGATGAAGGAAGATTGTTCCAGAGTTTACCAGCGTGAGGGATGAAAGAGTGAAGATGCTGGTTAACTCTTGCATAAGGGGTTTGGACAGTATAGGGATGAGCATGAGTAGAAAGTCGAGTGCAGCGGGGCTGCGGAGGGGGGAGGCATGCAGTTAGCAAGTTCAGAAGAGCAGTCAGCGTGGAAATATCGATAGAAGATAGAAAGAGAGGCAACATTGCGGCGGAATTTAAGAGGTAGAAGACTATCAGTATGAGGAGGAGAGCTGATGAGACGAAGAGCCTTTGCCTCCACTCTGTCCAGAAGAGCTGTGTGAGTGGAGCCCCCCCACACATGAGATGCATACTCCATACGAGGGCGGACAAGGCCCCTGTATATGGACAGCAACTGTGCAGGGGAGAAGAACTGGCGGAGACGGTACAGAACGCCCAGCCTCGAGGAAGCTGATTTAGTAAGAGATGAGATATGAAGTTTCCAGTTGAGATTTTGAGTTAAGGATAGACTGAGGATGTTTAGTGTTGAGGAAGGTGATAGCTGGGTGTTGTCAAAGAATAGGGGATAGTTGTTTGGAAGATTGTGTCGAGTGGATAGGTGGAGAAACTGTGTTTTTGAGGCGTTGAAGGACACCAGGATCTTCTTGCCCCAATCGGAAATAATAGTAAGGTCTGAGGCTAAGCGTTCTGCAGCCTCCAGCCTTGAGTCGTTAAGTTCCTGAAGGGTGGGTCTTCTATTAAAAGAAGTTGAATAATGCAGAGTGGAATCATCGGCGTAGGAATGGATAGGACAGTTCGTTTTGGAAAGATCATCAATGAACAACAGAAAAAGAGTGGGAGATAGGACAGAACCCTGTGGGACACCACTGTTAATAGATTTAGGGGAAGAACTGGCATAACACACTTTTTAAGGCATGTAAGTGTGTGCTTGATGCCTGGAAGTGTGTGTTTATGGCTGAGCACTGACTTTGCACACTTGATGAAGCCTGTAAGTGTGTGTTTGAGGCCAGAATGTGTGTATATATGACTGAAAAGACTTAACACACTTTTTAAGGCATGTAAGTGTGTGTTTGATGCCTGGAAGTGTGTGTTTATGGCTGAGCACTGACTGCACACTTGATGAAGCCTGTAAGTGTGTGTTTGAGGCCAGAAAGTGTGTATATATGACTGAAAAGACTTAACACACTTTTTAAGGCATGTAAGTGTGTGTTTGAAGAATGTAAGTGTGTGTGTTTATGGGTGAACACTAATTTTGCACACTTATTGAAGCCTGTGAGTGTGTGTTCGAGGCCAGGAAGTGTGTGTTTAAGGCTGACAGGCTCTCCCTTCCGTTACTAACACACCCAGGTCTGCCGTATCACCCTCCCCCAATCCTACTCTTCCACTTTCCCTGGTCCCTGCTTCCTTTTCCTCCCTTTGCTCATCGCCTCCGGCTCCACCTCCCTCCTCCACTTCTTCACTCTCTCCCATTTCTTCTCCTCCATCATCACCATCTTCGCCGAGCTCTTTACTTCCACATCCACCGCGTCATGGCCACACTTCCCTCCCACTATTAACAATTAATTTCAGTAGTATTAAAAACAAAATAGCTCAATTACACCATCCAATCACTACACATAACTAGGAATTGTCGTTTTGGACCTTTTTCTTTGTCCTGGATTCCGGGATAAAATTAGCTCTAATCCCGGAAACCTGGAATTCCCGGGATTTTCAATTGTCTAAAATTGCACATTATTCCTAGTCTCCCTTTCAGGTTTTTGATGTGCTTAACATTAATAGATATGCAGAAATATTACTGTAGATTGACTGTCTGACTAATTCCACTTAATGTTTAATTCCAAATTTCCAGCAAACACTTTGTTCCTCAACAAAGTAAAAGGAACAAGAATAAGAGCTAACTGCTTCCTTTACTGCTTTATTTTTGTTCTGCTTCCGAATTCCACTGCGAATGACAATGTAAATTATAGTTCATTATCGATGATAGAAAAATACATTTGTTTCCATTGAAATGAAGAGAGTACTTAATGACAGAAAATGTAGTAAACATTCTTTATTTATAACATGAATTAAATGTTATTATTTACAACGTCATTATCTATCCTAAAATATGTTATTTTTCTTACTCTTTTTGGTATGTCATTACCCAAAGATGATAGTTAGACATTAGTCACATTACATGTCCAACATAAAAAAATCGTTATGTACCATCGCAGCAATCAGTAGCTAAAGCGTTGGGAACTATGGCAACAGCGATCAGCTGTGCGGGCAGGCAGACAGACAGACAGTTTACTGTCAACCGTCACTGGTCGGTCACTCACGCGAGGAGGGAAAGTGCGCTGTTTTTCTTGTAATTTTGTTAAGTTGTCACGCTCATTTCAATGTCGTATACATACAGCAACGTGGAATATGCAGACATGGTGTTCATTATACGAGCTGTGTTACGGGTAACGGGAGTGCCGTGGCTGCTTTATAATATTAAAGAGAATACCTAAACAGTAAGTCCTTCCTTCACACACACACAAAACATTCCACACCCTGTATATAAATATAAATAGAACCACAAGTCCACAACCATCCTACAGTCAAATTTGCCCCTATTTTTGTACTTAATTTCATCCCGGGAATTCCCGGGATGTGCAAAAATATCCCGGGACTATTAAACCTTGAAAATTGTCCGGGATCCCGGGAAACAAACCCTACACATAACTCTGACATAATAGTGTAGGGACTGAGATTTGGTTAACTTCTGATGTTGAGAGTAGTGAGCTTTTCCCTCCCCCCATTAGCATGACAGTATTCCGTAAAGACCGCCCGACAGACCTCGGCAAAGGTGGCGGTGTTATCATCGCCACCAAGCCGGGTCTTTGTGTTCAGCATAGGCCTGACCTTGATACAGACTGCTAAATCACCTGGGTCCACTTACAAACCTTCAACTGTAAATCTCTTCTTATTGCTGCTTTTTACAGACCGCCTTCTACTAATACAGACTATTTACAAAACCTTCAAATTTCTCTTTCACGCATACAGGCAGACAAACACATCTGGATCACAGATGATTTCAACCTCCCCGACATTGACTGGACTGCAGCATCCCCATTTGGCCCTCCCGATGCTGACGCCCCCAATTCCATTATTCCCCACACAAACAGACGCCAACTACACGACACATTCGTTGACATCATAAATACATTTTCACTCTCACAAACAGTACTCCAGCCAACACGAACACACATTGTAACACGCCCCGCTGGCCACGGTGGCCCTTTGACCACAGCACACACACTTGACCTTTTTCTCACCAACAACATTCTTAACATAACAAACACTCGGGTTGTTCCAGGACTTAGTGACCACGACATACTCATCGTTGACGCTGACCTTCAACCGATTAGACATAAACAGAGACCCAGACAGATATTCCTTTATTCAAGGGCTGACTTAGACATGATCAAACAAGACCTAACTGCCTTCAGCACTGACTTTTTTGCGAGTGACCCAAACACAAGACTTCCTTCCACCAACTGGAACAATCTGAAACACACCATACACACCTCAATGAACAGACACATACCACAAAATACACTTTCTAGTAGGTACACACTCCCCTGGTTTTCCAGGGATCTACGCAGACAACATCGCAAGAAACAAAGACTCTACAGACGCGCGCAGACATACAACACAACAGATAATTGGACCGTTTACAAAAACCACCAAAAGACATTTGCCAAAAACATAAAAGTAGCGGAACGCAAACCCATAGTAACTTACCCAACAGACAACGTAAGAAATAACAAAAGAAACTTTTTCAGGTTCTTTAAGACGCGCAAACATGACACTAACACGATTACATCCCTTAAAGACAACACTAACACATTAGTAACCAGCCCACAACACAAAGCACAAATACTCAACACACAGTTCCAATCGGTGTACACACAAGAACACAACCTGACACCAAACATGCCTCACAGCCCCTTCCCCCCCATAGCCCCTCTTGACATCACGACTAACGGAATACAGGAATTACTGGAAGGACTCGACACAACCAAATCGACTGGCCCCGACAACATTCCCGCCTTCATCCTTAAATCCTTTGCCCCCATCCTTGCCCCCATCCTTCAGGCCATATTCGCCCAATCGCTATCATCCACCTCATTATCCTCTGACTGACTTTTGGCAAACATTAATCCTTTATTCAAGACAGGTGACCGGACTGACCCAGCCAATTATCGCCCCATCTCACTAACATCGATTCCATGTAAAATTTTCGAACACATAATACACAAACACATAATGAATCACCTTGACACAACCTTACTGACTCACAACACGACCTAAACGCTCATGTGATTCGCAACTCATTACTACATATCACGACATGACGAGGCTACTTGACCGACGTGACATTAAACAAGTTGACACTATTGTTTTAGATTTTGCCAAAGCCTTCGACAAAGTCCCGCACAAAAGACTGGCATTAAAATTGAAATACTACGGTATTTCAGGACCTATTCTTCACTGGATCACTGCATTTCTTACTAACAGGACTCAACGTGTTCTTCTTGACGGATCTTCATCTGACACTGTCCCTGTTTCTTCAGGTGTCCCACAAGGCACCGTTCTAGGCCCCCTTCTTTTCCTCCTGTACATTAACGATCCTCCACTGTCAACGCCTAACTCCTCCACTAGACTATAGTTTAATGTTTAGAGCAGTAGAGACTACCGACAACTGCAGATTGCCACAAAACGACTTGGACGCCCTCGAGCGGTGGGAACGCACCTGGCAGATGCACTTCCGACCAGACAAATGCAAACTTTTAAGATTCACCAGAGCGCACAACATCACACTTACACCCTCCACAATTCAGATTTAGAATCAATTCACACACACAGGTACCTTGGTATCCATCTCTCATCTAACTTGAAATTCAACACCCACATAGACCATATTAGTGCCACAGAACACTGGGGTTCCTGAGGAGGAATTTACATAACTGCACACCTGACATTAAACACATAGCTTATGACACACTTGTGAGACCAACACTGGAATACTGCTCCATTGTGTGGGATCCTCACACACACAGAAACATTGATAGCTTAGAACAAATCAACACCAAGGCGGCTAGGTTCATTACAAACAATTACACTCGAACGCCTGGCATCACAACACGGGCAACAGATAAACATGGAACACATACGCAGACAAGCACACACTTACACTTATGTACAAGATCACAAACACTCACATTGACCCACAAACATGCCTACACAACGCAAACAGTCAATGTACTCGTAACACACACATACCAAACATATCACACTAACACTGACGCATACAAGCACTCATACTTTCCACGCACCACACACCACTGGAACAGCCTCCCTCAACAGACTGCGGTACAATAGACTCATTCAGAAAACAAATACACACTCACTTGTCACCACAACACACCAACACTAACAATTACACTTGACTCACTTCCCTCCCCTGCACACCCGGCTCCCCCGTCCCCCCAACAGCCAACAAACATGTGTGTTATGCACCTGTACGGCTGCCCTGCGCATCATCAATCCAGATCCAGATCCAGAATTAAGACACCTCTCCTCCCGAGATCGACCTCTCTTTTGGCCGCTCATTACTTTTGTTTTTGTGGGAACAGCGATGAGCGGGCTTTTTTTTTACAGCTTTGTTTGTTGGCCTTGAGCTGTTTCTTTAGCTGTAATAAAAAAAAGCAAATGAACAGAGGTTGCTAACCCATGGTTGCCCTGCACACATTCTGAATGTTTTGGCTCATGATTTGGAAATTGGTAACATAGAAGAACATGTGGTTCACGTTGTAAAATACTTATAAAACCATCACTCTGCCTCAGCAAGACAACGTGCGAAAGGCGGTCAACGTCTTGTTCTGCCCCAGGACACTAGACGGACCAGGCGTGGCTGACTGAACATTTAGCAGCTCAGGTAAGTTTGTGAAGTTGTCAGGGAAAACATTGATGTCAAAGTTAGAGTGTTTTATTTGTTTATTTTTTCATTCTGTATTGTTGCCCTGCAATAACATCAAGATCTAAATCAATGAAATAAAAAAAAAATCGAACAATATAAATCTTGATTCAAATCAATGATTTAAAGAAAATCATTTGATTTAAATCTTGATTTAAATTAATCAATGATTTTTTAATTCATTTGATTTAAATCTTGATTTAAATCGGTGATTTAAATCTTGATTTAAATCAGTGATTTAAATCAAACAACCCTGCTCCTCTCTCTCTCTCTCTCTCTCTCTCTCTCTCTCTCTCTCTCTCACGCATTATCACATTAAAATTGTCGTAAGTAAAGTTCCTAAAAAAGAAGAAAAAGCGTTAAAAAAACACCCATGAAAAACCAATAATAAAACGTAGAAAAAGTGCAGCGCGGAGTACTTACCAACTTTGTATGTAAATTATGGCGATGTTTTTTCGTGCGCGAAGAGAGAGCGAGAGAGTCGAAATTTGGGTGGGCCTATTTTCTGAGTGAGATTTTTTTCAAGTTTTGTTTGTATTGTGATTATTTTTCGTTTGAGTATAGTTTAGTAGGTCGCTAACTATCCCTGTGTGTGTGTCTGTGTGCCTGTGTGTGTGTGTGTGTGTGTGTGTGTGTGTGTGTGTGTGTGTGTGTGTGTGTGTGTGTGTGTGTGTGTGTGTGTGTGTGTGTGTGTGTGTGTGTGTGTGTGTGTGTGTGTGTGTGTGTGTGTGTCTGTGTGTCTGTGTGTGTGTGTGTGTGTGTGTGTGTGTGTGTGTGTGTGTAATCTACCGTGGCCTGATCACGTGTTGGACTCGCTTTCGCCAGCAGGTTCCCTCCCGCTCATTATCGTCGATCTCTGGGAAGACCTCACACACCACACACCCCATCCCCCTTGCTCAAGGGGGGACAGTAACCACTCCAAGTCACCCGAAAGAATCCGGCCTGAGCGGGGCTCCAACCGCCGCCTGTTTGGCCGTTAAGCCTCGCAGCGCACCGCTCTACTGATTGAGCCACCGGAGCGCTGCTGGCGTACCCCAACTTTCCCTTTTGATAGTTCGACAAGACTTTAAGCGTTGTGAATTTTGAATGTAGCTCAAAATAGATGTTCTGGATCGTTATCCACAAACATTCACATTCAATAAGGCTTTCATAGTGGTTGTGGGTGCTTCTATGGGTAGTTATTTAAGCCTAGTGAAAGTTTGAGAAGGCCTCTGCACCGTGAATGTGAAAAACACTTATGAGCCAAAAGCGAATTCTTCAGCCGATGCATGGAAATAAACGCAAATGTAAAATGATTTACTTCGACCTAAAACAAAAGCACCGCCTGAGAAGATTTGAGCAGAAGAAAATAATCAGTCATTTGCACCGTGTTATACTAAATATGATTCCTTGAGTCAACGAAACACGCTCTTGACTGATTGGTGTTAGCGTGGTGATGAATCTATTAGCACCATCACCACCACCACCACCACCATAACCAAAACCACCACCATTTCCTATTTTCACTACCATCACTTCAACTACCAAAAACAACCTATTCCTATCTCCACCACCACCAGCACCAGCACCACCGAAGTCAACAGTTACTATCATTCTCTTCGTTTCCCCGTCAAGGATATTTTTCCCTCACTCTATCGACGCGGCCATTCACGGGCGAGGGAAAGGTAGGACGATGAAGAGCCCGCTCGAAACTGTGTACACAATTACACATTTTGCCCCCGCCGCCGTCGGAAGCATTGTTGATGTGGTATCCAGAAATTGCTCAAATATTAGCCGGGAGAGAGCGGCGAGGCGGGGCGCGGGGTAGTCAACGGAGGCCGAAAAGTGACCAGGCTGGCAGAGTCGCCGCCGAGTTTGGGATTTTTTTATTATTTTTTTTTTTGAAGGCTGTTATTACTGTTATTATTGTTATTATTATTGTTCCGTCCGTTTTGAAGAGTGTGGCGGAGGTGGCGACAGTGTGTGTGTGTGTGTGTGTGTGTGTGTGTGTGTGTGTGTGTGTGTGTGTGTGTGTATAGGTGTGTGTGTGTGTGTGTGTGTGTGTGTGTGTGTGTGTATATGTAAGTAAGTAAGTAAGTAAGTAATGTTTATTGCCATAATATACACACATTGATATATTATATATATATATATATATATATATATATATATATATATATATATATATATATATATATATATATATATATATATATATATATATATATATATATATATATATATATATATATATATATATATATATATAATTATAATTATAATTCTGGCAACGAATCTAGCCTGTCAAGCCGAAGCTTCCCGACAGACTGTATATTTATTTCATTGTACTATTATTATCTTTCTAAAGGTTGCAGATAGCTCCCAACCATAAAGCTAAATACAAATATACAATAAATAACAACATTAACTATAATACCAGATGAAGTTATAATAGTTATATCTAAAATGTTAACTATAATAACAACTACAACAGCATCAACAATAATAATAATAATAACAATAATAATAATAATAATAATAATAACAATAATAATAATAATAATAATAATAATAATAATAACAATAATAAAAATAATATGGACAATAGTACTATGCAATTCACTGATTAGATTTAATAATGTAAATTTGTGTTCATGTTACAGGAATAAATTATAATTTTAACCGTGATTGTTTTGGATTGCAAATAAGTGTGTTTTACTGACTTTTTAAATAGAGAGAAATTATTACTATTAAGGAGATTTTTATTTCTACTGGCAAAGAATTCCAAACTTGAGGTCCTGAGCATAAAATACTATTTCTGAAAAGAACTGTCCTGAACTGTGGAGAGATAAGATTTATATTGTTCCTGCGCGTATTATGCACTGTATTAATAACTTGAAATGGATGAGTTCCATGCATCAGTGCGAGGTTTTTATAAATAAATAATAGTAGAAAATAACAATGAATGTTTTTAAAATTAAGAAATCTATGTGTGGAAAATACGTTATGTGTGGAATCAAACTTGTTCATGTAAAACATACACCTAAATATCTTATTTTGAGAAACCTGAAGATTTTTAAGAAAGGAAGGCCACGTACACGCCCACACAGATACACAATAAATGAGATGCGGGTAACAAAGTGTATAATAAATACTGATAAGTGCTTCTTGTGTAAGGCTATTTCTTATTCGATACAGTATGCCACATATCCTAGATAGTTTATTTGCAACATAATTAATTTGGTATTTCCAATTGATATTTTGATCTATGACAACGCCCCAAAACTTAGTATAAGAAACTCGTTCAAGTACTTTTCCTTCAAGTGTTATAGGTGGCATGTTAGTAGTGACTGATCGGTTTTGAAAGATAATGTATTTTGTTTTAGTGATATTTAACCTTAACTTATTATGTTTAAGCCACATATTAATTGAATTGAGCTCATTATTAATGTTTATATGCAAACTATTTATATTTTTATCATCTAATAGTAAATTAGTGTCGTCAGCATAAATGGTATACTTAAATTTATTACTAGCATTGACAATATCATTAATATAGATGAGAATAAGTATAGGTCCTAGGATAGATCCTTGCGGTACACCCATTTTGATAGGCTTGAAAGAAGAATATTTAGAATTACAGTAAACAGCTTGAAATCGATTTGTTAAATAATTTTTGAATAATTCTAAAGGAACTCCCAGAATCCCAAAATTACTAAGTTTACTTAATAGAATTTTATGACATAGCGAATCAAAAGCCTTAGAAAGATCTAAAAAAATTCCAACTAAATAATGTTTCTTTTCCAGATATTTATACACATTATTGGTAAACTGAAATATGGCCGACTCAGTAGAGCGCCCTGGTCTAAAACCATGCTGACAATTCGAAAATAAATTATTTTTCTCAATGAAATTTACAAGACGAGTGCATATCACTTTTTCAAAGACTTTACTGAACACAGGAAGAACTGATATAGGTCTGTAGTTATTGACATCATCTCTATTATCTGACTTAAACAATGGAATAATTTTAGCTTTCTTAAGTTCGTCCGGAAAAACTCCTTTCTTTAATGTGAGGTTAACTATGTGTGTTAATGGCAAGGAAATTATGCTGGCAGTTTGTCTTACGACCAAGGGAGAAATTTCATCAAAACCAGATGATGTACCTTTTAATGTCTTAAGAAAGTTTTCAATTTCTATCTGTGTAGCTGGTGATAAGTATACAGAGTAATTAGGTGAGTTGTGTAAATATGTCATATATTCATCCCCTACTATATCATGATCTAGCCCCCAGCCTTCAAAAATGGTCATTAAATGTTTCAGAAATGTCAGTACAATGTGGCTTTAATTCAATAACTGTATGTTTAGCACCTGTGCATCTACCAAGAATAGTATTAATGGATCTCCAGTGTTGTTTTGGATTACCTTGGCTATTAAGTAACTGCTCTTGGCTATACTTCTTCTTGGCTAATTTTAAAAGTGACGTTAATTTATTTCTATATATTCTATAAGGCTCCTTAAACGTTAAAGGCCATTTATGAGCTAGTTTTCAAGTCGATGTTTTTCTCTAATACTATTCTTAAGAGCTAGAGTAATGTGTGGACTACGTTCCTTTTAAAACTAAATTTAATTTTTCTTTCCGGAAAACACTTATCAAAACATGTTTTAAATTTACTGTAAAATAAGTTGTAGGCCTCATTACCACATATACAATTTAATGTGTCACTCCAATTAGTTTGTGAGAGACTATTACTAAATTTTTCAAGGGAGTCCTGATTAAATATTCTTTTAGTTACGTAAGTGGGAGAAGGATGACGATATTTATCACATTTAAATACAGAGATTACTGGGTAGTGGTCACTGATATCTGTCTTTAATATATAATTGGCAGTATTACTTTCAATCTGAGATGACCAAACATGATCAATTAACGTGGATGAAGTTGAAGTTACTCGAGTAGGCAAGGTAGTTAGAGGAAATAAAGAATAGCTGTACATTATATTAATTAAATCCTGCACATTGTCATTATTACATTGTAACAAATCTAAGTTTAAGTCTCCAAACACAAAAACCTCCTTGTAATTTTTATCTTTAATTAGGGATAAGATTTCATTAAGTGAATTGTGAAAATTATTTATACTGCTTTGAGGTGGTCTGTAAATACAAAGAAATAAATAGGTATTAGCATTACATATTGCTTCGATTCCCAAACATTCCATAAAAGGTTCCAATTTAGAAAATTCATTGATCACAGAAGATTTGTACTTACTAGAGATATAAATGGCCACTCCCCCACCAAACCTGTTTCTGTTATTAGTGAACATTTCATATTCCGGTAGTCTGTACAGTGGAGAAATATCTACATCTAAGCGGGTTTCTGTTAATCCTATGACATCAAATTTAGTTTGGCACGAAAGGACAGTGTCTACAAAGTATTGGAAATTGATGAGATGGATCTAATATTCAGTGTTAATAAATATAATTCACTATTATTAGTAGAAAAAGGAAAGCTATCCAGATAAATATATTCAGATTTAGAAAAATTTAAATTTCTTGCTCTTAAATAAAACTGAGTTACATCAAGATCGTTATTATAATTTCTATCTTCTACACTAAGTGGATGGAAAGCATGTAGGTCTTGATTTTGTGTATTATTGACATTAAAACAATGCAACAAATCTTCATTGTTAATAGAGGCAAAAGGGAAAATATAATCTATTGGTGGAGGCATATTATCGTTAGTAGTAGTAGTGGAAGTAGTAGTAGTAGTAGTAGTAGTAGTAGTAGTAGTAGTAGTAGTAGTAGTAGTAGTAGTAGTAGTAGTAGTAGTAGTAGTAGTAGTAGTAGTAGTAGTAGTAGTAATAGTAGTAGTAGTAGTAGTAGTAGTAGTAGTAGTAGTGGTGGTGGTATATTTAAGAGGTTATAGAGATAGAAGTAGTATAAGTAGTAGTATTAGTAGTAGTAGTAAAGTAGTAGTAGTAGTAGTAATAGTAGTAGTAGTAGTAGTAGTAGTAGTAGCAGTAGAAGAGTAGTAGTAGTAGTAGTAGTAGTAGTAGTAGTAGTAGTAGTAGTAGTAGTAGTAGTAGTAGTAGTAGTAGTAGTAGTAGTAATAGTAGTAGTAGTAGTAGTAGTAGTAGTAGTAGTAGTAGTAGTAGTAGTAGTGGTGGTGGTAGTAGTAGTAGTAGTAGTAGTAGTAGTAGTAGTAGTAGTAGTAGTAGTAGTAGTAGTAGTAGTAGTAGTAGTAGTAGTAGTAGTAGTAGATGTAGTAGTAGTAGTAGTAGAATCATTGTTAGTTGTTGTAGTGGAATTGTGAGTTATTATGTACTAA
Source organism: Eriocheir sinensis (assembly GCF_024679095.1). Classification (NCBI taxonomy): domain Eukaryota; kingdom Metazoa; phylum Arthropoda; class Malacostraca; order Decapoda; family Varunidae; genus Eriocheir; species Eriocheir sinensis. The sequence continues at coordinate 322,218 of NW_026111619.1, read as the reverse complement.
ATTACTTAACGTTGTGAATCTATTTCTTGGTGCCGCTTCGCAGGATTTTCTTGATTTCCTTGCGTTGGGGGGACGAAGCAGCAGGTGGGGCCGAGGACAGCCGCGAGCCACCAGGTCGGTGCGCGGGGAGGGGAGAGCGAGTGTTGTCCACACCACCCCACGCCCCAGCCGCCTCGACACGGACGACACCACCATCACCATCAGCATCACCAGCACCATCAGGAGCGCCAGCAGCACCAACAGCACCAGCAGCAGCGTCAGCACCATCAGCAGCATCACCAGCACCAGCAACGGCAGTCACTGGCACCTGGCCGCCACGCAAGCCCCAGCCTCCAGCTTCAGCCGCGCGCACGTCCAGTCCAGTAGCACTTCCAAACGTCTTGTCCCGAATGATCAGTTTGGTGTGTCGGAAGAAAGCTACTTTTCCTTCAGCCCTTGCCTGCTTGAGCAAGGGCATCTGAGCATTCTTGATTGCTAGAGAAGCTGCAGACAAATCTTCATTCAGGTATATGTTAGTACCCTTCAGGTGTCTTCCTCGTCTGATTGCTGCGTCTCGATCCCCATAACGAGCGAAGCGCGCCACAACGGGGCGGGGCCTGGCATCTCGGCGTTGACCAACCCTGTGCGCGCGCTCCAATATAATTCCTGGTATCTGCAGTTTTGATTCCAGGAGAGATGTCACAGCCGCTGCAGTTTGCTCCCAGGTTTCATCTCCTCTCTCCTCCAGTCCACTAATTCTCAAGTTCTTCCTGCGGCTGTAGTCTTCTTGATAAGTGACTTTTTCTTCTAGTGTGTGTGTGTGTGTGTGTGTGGAGGGGGGTTGTGTTTACTAGGACAGGTAGAGACAAACTGTGTGCTGTTTATATTGGGACAGGATATGATAGAGAGACAGTAAGTGATTCTAGTGTTGCATATGTGTGTGTGTGTGTGTGTGTGTGTGTGTGTGTGTGTGTGTGTGGAGGGGGGTTGTGTTTACTAGGACAGGTAGAGACAAACTGTGTGCTGTTTATATGGGGACAGGATATGATAGAGAGACAGTAAGTGATTCTAGTGTTGCATGTGTTGTCAAGGGGGGGCTGGTGTTGTGTTTAGTAGGACGGGTAGAGACAAACACTCATGCTAACCAATCATCCTTCTCCTCCTCCTCCTCCTCCTCCTCCTTCTTCTTCTCCTCAAATTCACTCATGCTAACCAACCCTCCTCCTCCTCCTCCTCCTCTTCCTCCTTCTCCTCCTCCTCCTCCTCCTCCTTCTCCTCTTCACCCCCTCCTCCTCTTATTCCTCTTCCTTCTTCTCAAATTCACTCATGCTAACCAACCCTCCTCCTCCTCCTCCTCCTCCTCCCCCTCCTCTTTCTCCTCCTCCTCCTCCTCTTCTTCCTCCTCCTCCTCCTCTCCACCCCCTCCTTCTCTTATTCCTCTTCCTTCTTCTCAAATTCACTCATGCTAACCAACAGTCCTCCTCCTCCTCCTCCTCCTCTTCCTCCTCCTCCTCCTCCTCTTTCTCCTCCTCCTCCTCCTCTTCCTCCTTATCCTCCTCTTCCTTCATGCTAACTCCTCCTCCTCCTCCTCCTCCCCTCCTCTCCTCCTCCTCCTCCTCTTCTTCCTCCTCCTCCTCCTCTCCACCACCTCCTTCTCTTATTCCTCTTCCTTCTTCTCAAATTCACTCATGCTAACCAACAGTCCTCCTCCTCCTCCTCCTCCACCTCCCCTCCTCTCCTCCTCCTCCTCCTCTTCTTCCTCCTCCTCCTCCTCCACCCCCTCCTTCTCTTATTCCTCTTCCTTCTTCTCAAATTCACTCATGCTAACCAACAGTCCTCCTCCTCCTCCTCCTCCTCCTCCTCCTCCTCCTCCTCCTCCTCCTCCTCCTCCTCCTCCTTCTCCTCTTCACCCCCTCCTCCTCTTATTCCTCTTTCTTCTTCTCAAATTCACTCATGCTAACCAACCCTCCTCCTCCTCCTCCTCCTCTTCCTTCTCCTCCTCCTCCTCTTCCTTCTCCTCCTTCTCCTCCTACTCCGTCTCCTCCTACTCCTCCTCTCCACCCCCTTCTCTTATTCCTCTTCCTTCTCAAATTCACTCATGCTAACCAACCCTCCTTCTCCTCCTCCTCCTCCTCCTCCTCCTCCTCTTTCTCCTCCTCCTCTTCCTCCTCCTCCTTCTCCTCCTCCTCCTTCTCCTCCTCCTCCTCTCCACCCCCTCCATCTCTTATTCCTCTTCCTTCTCAAATTCACTCATGCTAACCAACCATCCTCCTCCTCCTCCTCCTCCTCCTCCTCCTCCTCCTCTTCCTCCTCCTCTTCCTCCTCCTCCTCCTCCTCCTCCTCCTCCTCCTCCTCTTCCTCCTCCTCCTCCTCCTCCTCCTCCTCCTCTTCCTCCTCCTCCTCCTCCTCCTCCTCCTCCTCCTCCTCCTCCTCCTCCTCCACCGCCACAGGGTCAGACGGTCAATGAACGCCCCATTGCCAGCACCTTCTACGCACCCTTCGACCTTTACAAGCGAGGCAAGTTCGACGAGATCCTTGAGGGGATGGTCAGCTCCCACGCCCAGAACGAGGACATGGCCATTTCCGAAGCCATGACCAGCAAGATGTTCGAGGACGCTAAGACTGGTGGGTATGGGGGTATGGTGGGGGTGGGTATATAGGGGATTTTTATATTTTTTTGTTCTTCATTTTATTTGAATTATTATTATTTTATTTTTATTGTGTGTATTTAGTGTGATGTGTACGTGTGTCTGTTTTTCTTTCTCCTCCTCCTCCTCCTCCTCCTCCTCCTCTTCTTCCTCTTCTTCCTTTTCTGCATCATCTTCTTCTTCTTGTTCTTCCTCCTCCTCTTTTTCTTCTTGTTCTTGTTCTTCTTCTTTCTCTTCCTCCTCCTCCTCCTCCTCCTCCTCCTCCTCCTCCTCCTCCTCCTCTTCCTCTTCTTCCTTTTCTGCATCACCTTCTTGTTCTTCCTCCTCCTCTTTTTCTTCTTGTTCTTGTTCTTCTTCTTTCTCTTCCTCCTCCTCCTCCTCCTCCTCCTCTTTTGCTTTATCTTCTGCATCTTTTTCCTCTTTGCTTTCCTCCTCCTCCTCCTCCTCTTCTCTCCTCTTCCTCCTCCTCTTCTTTTTCCTTGTCTCCTCTGTGTGTGTGTGTGTGTGTGTGTGTGTGTGTGTGTGTGTGTGTGTGTGTGTGTGTGTGTGTATTACCTATTGCTGGTCATATATCTCTTTCTATCTTTCAATATCTATCTATCTATCTATCAGGTGTTGGCCTGGACCTGGCGGCACAGATCCTGCAGCAGGGGCGTGACCACGGCATCGCTGGATACAACCGCTGGAGGCACCTCTGCGGCCTCCCGAAAGCTGCCTCCTTCCAAGGCCTGAGTGACGTCGTTGCCCCGGAAAACATCAAGAAACTACAAGGGATTTATAAGTAAGGAAGCCTTGTATTGGTAGCTTCAGTTTGCTTGTTGGGAAATGCCTATGTTGTTCTGCACTAGAGAATGTCCCTGAAGCCGAAAGCAGTGTTTGTAGTGTGTTCCGGCTAGTCTGTGTCTGTCCAAGGTTAACGTTAGCTGTCAGACCGTTATGTAAGGTCTTCAGTTCTTATGGATTTAATATGATAGCAAGGAGGTAGTGGGTTAGGTCAGGTCTGTCCCAGGTTAATGTTAGCTGCCTCCTGAAAGCTGTCTCCTTCCAAGACCTCAGTGATGTCGTTGCCCTGGAAAACACCAAGAAACTACAAGGGATTTATAAGTAAGGAAGCCTTGTATCAAAGCCTTAAGTCTGTGATCTTAACCCCCATACATTTCTCTGTTAACACAATTTCTTATATATTTTTTAGCCCTGAGAATACAAGATGCCTTTCCCTTCAAGATGGAGACATTGGGAAAGGCCTTTGTTATCCTGCACTAGACTAACAATGCCTTGCAAATACTACTACAACCTCTACTAACAATGTGGTAACTCTCATCCATCTCCCAGGCATGTGGATGATGTGGATCTCTTCACCGGTGGACTCGCGGAAAAGCCAAACTGTGGAGCGCTGGTCGGGCCCACGTTTGGCTGTTTGATTGGTCGCCAGTTCCACCACCTGAGGCGAGGCGATCGTTACTGGTATGAGGACGACATCCCGCCCTCCTCATTCACTAAGGGTACGCGTGTGTGTGTGTGTGTGTGTGTGTGTGTGTGTGTGTGTGTGTAGATTAGTAAGTAAATATTTATTGCTATCAAAACATCATATACATAGATACAAACAAAAACATCGTAAATTAAGCATCGGTCTGTGTGTGTGCGTGTGTGTGTGTGTGTGTGTGTGTGTGTGTGTTTAGAGAAGTGTTTAACCCGGTAACAGCGGGTACCATGTTTCTGAATGGTCCTTCTAAGCAAGAAAAATGAGGAAAATCATCATCCATACAAACCATTTCATAATATATATCAAAGCATTTGTGATCAGTTTATGTATCATCTTTTGGGGGGTGTTATATCATGGCACAAATTTGGCCCGTCGCTGCTACACGGTAAAGCCACAAATTTGGCCCGTCGCTGCTACACGGTAAAGCCACAAATTTGGCCCGTCGCTGCTACACGGTAAAGACACAAATTTGGCCCGTCGCTGCTACACAGTAAAGCCACAAATTTGGCCCGTCGCTGCTACACAGTAAAGCCACAAATTTGGCCCGTCACTGCTACACAGTAAAGCCACAAATTTGGGCCGTCGCTGCTACACAGTAAAGCCACAAATTTGGGCCGTCGCTGCTACACAGTAAAGCCACAAATTTGGGCCGTCGCTGCTACGCAGTAAAGCCACAAATTTGGCCCGTCGTTGCTACACAGTAAAGCCACAAATTTGGCCTGTCGCTGATACACGGTAAAGCCACAAATTTGGCCTGTCACTGAAACACAGTAAAGCCACAAATTTGGCCGTCGCTGCTACACGTAAAGCCACAAATTTGGCCCGTCGTTGCTACACAGTAAAGCCACAAATTTGGCCTGTCGTTGCTACACGGTAAAGCCACAAATTTGGCCTGTCGCTACACGGTAAAGCCACAAATTTGGCCTGTCGCTGCTACACGGTAAATACACAAATTTGGCCCGTCGCTGCTACCTGGTTAAGATTACCAACCTAAATATTTTCCTGCGTCACCAATAACATATATCTAGATAGTATTTAAAGATATACCAAGTCAATTTTTGGCTCACGTACGTTCAATAAACACTTTCAGAACAACTTTACGAGCTCTGCAAGACCAGCCTGGGACGTGTGATCTGCGACAGCAGCGACAAGCTCCAGCACGTCCAGCCCAAGGTCATGCTGGAGGCTGATTCCTTCCTGTAAGTATGAGAATGACGGTCAAACTATGAGGTTCTGTATGAGTCAGTATGTGCTGTTTTAATAAGTGTGTTTACGATAGTTTTAAGCTTGTATTCTTAAGCATCTCAGAGCGCCAGATCGCCTGTTTGAAAATAGTTACATAGATAGATAGAACGTGAATGTTGGATAGATGCGTGTGTGTGTGTGTTTATGTGACGAGCTATGTGTTACGTCTATGCATGTGTTGCCATTATGAGGGAATGTTTTGGGTTAAGGAAGGGACGGATAGCTGGACAGACAGACAGAGGACCAGGTGATAGTTAACCAAGCTCTCCACCCACAGCAATGCACCAATGGCCTCTTGCAGACTCCTTATGTTCTCAAGTTCTTATATTGTAATTACGAGGGAAAGTCTTTGGTTATGGAAGGGACGGGTAGCTAGGCAGACAGACAGAGGACCAGGCGATAGTTAACCAAGCTCTCCACGCACAGGAACACCCCAATGGCCTCTTGCACCCTCCTTATGTTCTCAAGTTCTTATATTGTCACTATGAGGGGATGGCTTTGGTTAGGAAAGGCACGGGTAGCTAGGCAGACAGACAGAGAACCAGGCGATAGTTAACCAAGCTCTCCATGCACAGGAATGCCCCAATGGCCTGCCAGGGGAAGCATATCAAGGGTGTGGACCTGAAGAAGTGGAAGACCGCCAGCCCCAACTTCATCATTCCCGACAAGATGCTTCAGGAGAGCATTGAGAGGGCCAGGCGCGACATCACCAACATGAGGGACTCCGAGTGGAACCTCTGGGAAGCACGTGAGTGTTGGCGTGTGTGTGTGTGTGTGTGTGTGTGTGTCTTTTTTATTTTAATTTCAACTGTTATTATTTCTAAGTGTATTTTTCTGTGTGTGTGTGTGTGTGTGTGTGTGTGAGAGAGAGAGAGAGAGAGAGAGAGAGAGAGAGAGAGAGAGATTTACTTATCTATATGTACGTATGTAATATAATGATAATGATGATGATGATGATGATAGTGAGGTCAGTACAGGGGGGTGAAGGATGGAGGGGAGGGGGGAGTGACCTAGGATGACCCCAAATACACACAATGACCTACTTTGACTATGACATTATTATTTTTTTTTCTCTGACCATCTTGTGAGCCTATGGGGAGGCCTATACTGACATGACTAGTGATTGGTGTGTGTGTGTGTGTGTGTGTGTGTGTGTGTGTGTGTGTGTGTGTGTGTGTGTGTGTGTGTGTGTGTGTGTGTGTGTGTTTCATTATGGAAAAGGCCTATCGAAATCTACAGAACTATACTGACATGACTAGTGATTGTGTGTGTGTGTGTGTGTGTGTGTGTGTGTGTGTGTAGCCATGGAGCCCAACTTAACAATGACACACACTGGAACATAATAATCCCATAATAAACACAAATATAACACTTAAAAATCAGGTATAAATCACAGTATAGCGTGTTCAGCGAAGTCCCAGGTGTAATTAACAGATGCCGCGAAGACTAGCTTGCCGGCACACCCTAACGCACACACCGAACACACTCTACCCTTTACACATGGTAGGTCACACACACACACATACACACACACACTCCATAGATACGGAGACGGAACCACACGAGCGTAAAGCCCAGGCCTACAACTACAGCTACAACTAGGTAAATACAACAAGGTAAATACACACAATTCCCTTAACACATGTTCCCCTCTCTCTCTGACTGACTGCCACTAACACCTTCTAGCACACACACCAACTGACCCAGGACCCAGAACGAAGCGACAGACTAACTCCCGACCCAGACTGACCCCAAGCGGACACCCCAGGACGCAACGCCCGACCTGGGGGGGCCAACGCGTGACCCCTGACCTCATGCAAGCGCTGGTGGGCAGGGGGTCGGAAGCGCAGGGGAGTGAGGACTTGAAGTTGAGTCCGAGGGTTATGCGGGAGGCCGAGGAGCTTCTGACGGATTGCTTTAGCGCGGGTGTCAAGGCTTGGGGGATTATGAGGCAACACGAACGGCAGCTGTGGCAGAAACGTGAGTAACTTGACCCACACGCACTCACACACGCACTCACTCACTCACGAATGCACTCATTTTTTGTGTGGGGGGTGGGGGTTAGAAGAGGTTGTGGTGGTCCTACGCACTCATTTTTCATGTTAGGTTCGGAATATGACTTTCACCCGCACGCACGCACTCACGCACTCACAAGCCTCCTTCTCCTCCTTCCTCCTTTTCTTCCTTATTTCCTCCTCCTCCTCCTACTCCTACTTTTTCTCATTGGAACTTTTTTTTCTTCTACATAATTTTCTTTCCTCCTCCTCCTCCTCCTCCTCCTCCTCCTCCTCCTTTTTCTCATTCAAACTTTTTTTTCTTCTCCATATTTTTCTTTCCTCCTCCTCCTCCTCCTCCTCCTCCTCCTCCTCCTCCTCCTTTTTCCCATTCAAACTTTTTTTTCTTCTTCATAGTTTTCTTTCCTCCTCCTCCTCCTCCTATTTTTCTCATTCAAACTTTTTTTTCTTCTCCATATTTTTCTTTCCTCCTCCTCCTCCTCCTATTTTTCTCATTCAAACTTTCTCATTCAAACATTTCTTAATAAGATTGTTACCCAACCGACGAGGAAAATAACATATTAGACCTAGTACTCGTGAGTGATTCAGATCTCACACGTGAATGTCAAGTCGGCGAAAAACTGGATGGTTGCGACCATCACCTAATTCGCCTAAAATCAGAACAGACCATGAACTCACCGAAAACACGTCCAAGATTCCAGACTACAAAAAAGCCAATTTTAACTTCGCTCGTGAGCTGCTAACCCAGACAACTTGGGAACCCATGAACCTCACTCCGGTGGACGGCGCGTGGAAAGGCTTTAAGAACAAACTCCTGGAGGTAGAGAGAACGACTGTTCCCATGAAGACAAGGAGAACAAATAATGCCACAAGCACACCATGGATGACTACCCAAGTTCGACGGGCGATTAATTTGAAGAAGAGAAAATACAACTTGCTAAAGGAAAACAGCACTGACGAGGCACGCGAACAGTACCATCAAAGCCTCAGAGCTTGCAGAACACTCATTCGCCAGAGTAAACGCGACTATGAAAAGCAAATTGCACGCGAAGCCAAGTCCAACCCGAAAAGTTCTTCACGTATATAAGAACCAAAAGAAGACAAAAGCAATATCGGTCCCCTAAAAGATGAAAGTGACGTACTAACACAGGACAGTAGACAAATGGTCGAAATCCTAAACAGGAACTTCGCGTCTGTGTTCACGGTCGAGAATACCCAGTCCGTACCCGAGAGCCCTTCCCCACCGATGGGAATCACTCCCCTAGAAATTGGTACAATCGACGAACGGGATGTGAAAAGTACCTAGACAAACTCGAGACAAACAAGTCTACCGGACCCGACGACTTGTCACCCAGGCTGCTCAAGGAACTCAAGCAGCAAATCCTCAAGCCACTCACCGCCATCTACAATCTGTCACTACAACAAAACAAAGTCCCGAAAGACTGGAAACAAGCGAATGTAACACCGATCTACAAAAAGGGAGACAAAAGTGTGGCCCTAAACTACAGACCAATCAGCTTGACCTCAGTGGCGGGAAAAATCCTCGAGAAGATCATCAGAGACAAACTCGTTAGGTTCCTTGAAGACAACAACATCATTTCCGATGCTCAGCACGGTTTCAGGAACAAGCGCTCATGCTTAACCAATTTATTGGACTTCTTCCAAGGTATCTATGAAAACTGGGATAATCATATCCCCAGTGATGTTATATATCTAGACTTTCAGAAAGCCTTTGACAAAGTGCCACATGAAAGACTCCTCAAGAAACTTAAGTCGGCGGGATTAGGCGACGATCTGACAGCATGGATCAAAGACTGGCTCACTGGAAGAAAACAACGAGTTGTACTCAACGGACAGGCCTCCGAGTGGCTCCCGGTCACAAGTGGAGTGCCACAGGGGTCAGTGCTGGGACCCATACTTTTCATCATATATATCAACGACCTAGAACTAGGATTGAAATCCAATCTTTCAAAATTTGCCGACGACACAAAGGTGGGTGGGAAGGCCCTCACGACGGCAGACTGCGAAATTATCCAGAGAGACCTGGACCAGATCACTCGGTGGTCAGAAAAATGGCAGATGTCCTTCAACACTACCAAATGTAAAGTAATGCATATCGGATCCAGAAACAGCAACCACATATACCACATGGGTGGCGAACCACTACATGTTGTGCAAGAGGAAAGAGACCTCGGGGTCACCATCAGCAGTGACTTGAAACAAACAAAACACTGCAAGTCCGCCTGTAAGAAAGCCAATACAATGCTTGGGTTCATATCGAGGAACTTTGAATACAAGACGCCGGGAGTTATGTTATCCTTGTATAATTCGCTGGTAAGGCCCCACCT